>NC_142250.1:36716791-36826791 GCF_052056855.1 Sturnus vulgaris
TCCTCCACAACACTAATGCCCATTAATATCCAGAAAGTGTCGGTTGTATCCAAAGTTTCAGGCTATTAAATCGATGAAAAATATATTGGATTTAATATGTTTGGCTTAGGAAATTTGTTTTGTGTGCTGCAGCCTAGTGCAGCTTGCTCTGAGCTTACCTCTGTTTGAATTAGAGGGTTTCAGCTCATGTGCAGCTCAGACATTGGCCCACAAGACCGTGAAGCGTAGCTGATTTTTGGAGAAACTACTAAGTAGTTTCTATAGTGATAATGATGTACTATGTGCACCTATTGGGAATATATAAAATTAGAGAGAATTTCTGTTTGCTTTGGTCCTCTTTCTAGAATAATTACAGGAACTGCCATTCATTCCCATTCTGTTACCCTGATTATTCTAGAATAACCTGGTTATTAAGGTTTAGGCGTGTTTAAGAACATACTGCAAAGTGACAACTTGTCATGTTGGTATTATCAATACTTTAAAATTTCCATATTAGTGACCCAATTTTCTCAAGATTCCTGAGTGTTTAATTTGGTGGGGAGAAGGAGGGAGGGGAGTAAATGATGCCTCTGCCTTTTCTCTATTCAAAGTAACCTTAATTTTCTCTTTCTGAATAGAAACCTTTCCCTGAGTGACTAAAAAAAAAAAAAAAAAAAAAAAAAAGAAGAGAGAGAAAGAACAATTCTGTCTAAACACATTCTCAGCTTGGAAATCCTTCTGCTCCCATCAGATATGGTGGGGAACACTGAAACCTCCCTCTGCCCGTGGCAGAAGTGCCATTACTAAATTCGGGGAATTATGGAAACCAGAAGGGCTGAGTGGCCGACCCCACACCTGCTTCCCAGAATAGCACTTCACATCCTTAAAACCCCACCACGTTTCATGAAATACATTCCCTGAAGCAGCACTTTCCCTCTGAGGCAAGATATCCTCCACGGGGCAGGTGTATAACAGCAGGTATTTCCACTGCGATTTGGAATTTCCTCGGCTAGGAGGAATTTCTCCTGTGGAAGGAGAGGAGTTTCACCAAACGAGGCACAGCAAAGGCTCTGCTCTGGTGAAGGTGCCCATAAAGCTGTCCAGAACCACACTTCGCTGACGTAGTGACAGATTGGGCAATTTTGCTGTGGTAATTACTCAATGCTTCAGCAAATGGTAACTAAATCCTTTGGAAATCAAAATGTCTAATTGCACACGCACATATGGTATCGCCCCAGCCGGCCTGCAGAAGGTAATGGAAGCAGCACACCCAAACCTTCCTGGAATTCCCCCAGCTCCAAAGCCACCAGTGACACAAAACAGTTGGCATTTTGGAGGAGTGTTTGAGGGAAAAAAAAGATGGGAATAAAAAAAAGAGCTTTTGGAAAACGTGGCGTGCTACATTCAAACCTGGGGTATGACAACAAAATTTTGGTTAATTTTGTCACTAAAGAGAAGAAGGTTAATGCTGTGATGTTGCTGCTCTCACCTCTCTATAAGAACGATTTCACTGCCAAAATTGCAAGGATGGGTTCAGTTTTTGGTCTGGGAGGGTTATTGGGCCACAATTTGCTTGTACCAGATCTGCTGGAGCCCAGGACCATGGGGGACACATTTCCCAAGGCCCACATTGAGAACCAAATCCTGGTGGCTGAGCAGGAGAGCAGGGAAAAGACCTTGTCCAGCCCAGTTCAACCAGCTCCCACCAACCTTCACACTGGAGGAGGATCCAGACCAGAAAAGAGATGCAAGATTTTGTCTGAGAGCTTTGCTTGGCACAAACAGTGGTGGCAGATGATGCTGTGGGGCAGAGGAGACAAAATCAGGCCCTTTTATCCCATCCAAGCCAGAAATGTGGGGCACCATCCTTAAACCAGGATTTGAGGCAAAATTCTTGGTCCCTTTTTTCCCCCTGATGAGGCTCAAAGTTAGGAAAACCAAAAGGACAACACTCCTTGCTAAATTAATTCTAAAATGTTTATTTTAGAATGACTTCATCTGAAGAACTGCTAAAATCTGACCTGGATATCCATCCATCCATCCATCCATCCATCCATCCATCCATCCATCCACCCACCCACCCACTTCTATTGTTACTCCACTCCAAGCTCTTTAGGACTTCTGCTGTCAGAAAGAGGCAAAATCCCCATTCTTATTGCAACTATCATCTTCAATTACAAACATTCAGCTTTAATGCAGAAGGGCAACATTGAATTAATTATTAATTGGGGTTTCTGCACCAGCTTCAGCCCCTTTTTCTGGAAGACATAGTCCTATGTTCTACATTTTGTAATTACTAGACAGAAAACCTGCATCCCTCACATCTCTTCTTCTCCAAAGAATCCCAACCCCCCATTCCTGTGACTCTCCTCGGAATTAGGAGTTCTTCTTTTTATTTCTTGCTATTAATGTTTAGAAACTCTGAGGGTGTATGATTAATGCAGGTAGTGTGACTTTGATATAGGACAAAGTAGCATTAATTGTATGATATACATTATTTTTAAAACAACTACATTGTCTTCATCTTGCATAATTATCTCTTTGTTGCTGTTAATCAGGATTTCCCAAAGTGGCACACAATAAAAAGCATTAAGGTTTATGTCAGCAGATCCAAATCTGGAATCAAATCTATCTGTACCATCAGGTGCCCATTAGGCTGGTGGAATTGCACATTAAAGACACTCAGACAATGCAGACGCTTTTCTCTTGCAGTAACTGGGAGAAAGGAGAAATTGGAGCTCTGGAAACAGATGTAGGAAAAGACAGCTCCTTCCCAATCCATTACAGGCAAGTGAAGAGAGGGAAAAGAGGTGAAATATTCACCCACTGATGGTTTTGAGCAGTATCTTAGTGAATTTTGAGAATATCTTGCCACTGAAAATTATCCTGAAGATTTTTTCCCCTCAGATTTTAGGACAAGGTTGTTCTCTGTGCAATGTAAATTTAGAAGTCAGGGACTGCTGCCCTAAAGGGGGTCCCGGGGGGCAGCAGGGCTGAGCAGTGCCAGTTCCACGGGTGTCAGTCCAGCCTGGGGACAAGAGTGGCCACTGCCCCCTTCACACCTGAGACATGGGATGAGTGTGGAGCAGGCAGGTCCCCAGCAGGGCCAGAGCCAAGGCAAAGGGATGCAGAAAAACATCCAATCATGGGGGCAGCCTGGGGAAGTGCTGCTCTGGTGCCACCAGCAGGGCTCAGCCTTTGCTCTGGGGGCAAGCCCCATTTCCTAGAGGAAAAATGGACACCTGGACACAGCCATCCATGTGGGATTGGTGTGTGGGGTGAAGAGGATAAAGATTAGCAGTTTAAATGGCTTTATGGCAAATGTTTTCTCTATGTTCATGATTGAGCTGAGTGGGAATTTCTTACAAGAAGCCTGGAAACACCATGGCTTCAAACTTTCCTTTCCCTCCTCTTCTTCCTGCACCTTTTCCTTTTTTCTTCCTTTCTTTCTCTTTGTTCCTTTTAAAGAAAAGACCAAAGGAAAGGCAAGGAGCCCTGGAATGGGCACACCTTGCCAGCTGCCTCTCCAGTGCCCACCTCACCTGCCTGCTCCTTCCAGAAAGAAACATTCTTGATGGAGAGAAGGGAGGATTTGTGTGACCATTTCCATCACCTCAGCCACACAGGCTCCCTGCAAAAGCTGGGCTGTGCTTCTCCTGGAGGGAACAGGAGTAGGAAGGGAGCCAGGGCTGCCTCTTGTCCTTCTGCAGGAGTTCTCTGGACCCCAAAGGCCACACGAGGAGCAGGGCAAGGGCTCGACCCAGCAGGGCTGAGACAAGGAGAGGAGCTCTCAGAAAAGCAGGAAGGCACATCAGGCCAAAGGAGAAAACGAGCCTGGAGCAGTGAAGTAAGAATGATAATACCAAGCACTTATGTTCAAAGCACTGTACAAATATTAATTAATTAATCCTCAAAGCCCGCTCTGGAGTAGATAAGGAAGTGTTATTATCCCCTCCTTGATGGGGAGTCAGGCAGCAAGGTTAAGTGTCACGTCCAAGCTACAGAGAAAGGCTTCAGAGGGGGTTTTTCAGGGATAAACACTCCAAACCCAGCCCTGTGCTGACTCCAGGACTTGGAGTTAACAACAGGCAGGAGAGAGGAAGGGTCTGGAGAGGATCCATCATCCCAGAGAAATCCTAAACACTTCTGCAATCACTTCTAGCACAATTCTCACTCTTAGCACTTTGGAGCAGCCCTGAACCTGGCCAAGGATGCTCTGGGAAGGGATCAGGGGGAAGAGTCAGATGTGTCAGATGTGTCAGATGTGTCAGATGTGTCAGATGTGCCATCCACCACCTCCTGTGGTCCCCTTGAGCATGTCCAGTTCCTCCTGTGGCACACTCACTTGCTTGTCATTAGCTTCAAAATAAACCAGGAAGAGAAATTAATAAATATACAAAGTTGTGTGGATGAGGAATTAAAAAAGAGGTTAACTCTGACTCACCCCAGTGATTTCAAGGCTGTGGCCCCAAAAGAGGGAGCTCCACCATCTGGGAAAGTGGAAATGTTGTGTTTCTCCTGAAATTCCAACCATCTCGTGCAGGTTTCCCATCAGAAAATCAATTCTTGAGTGTTTTCCATCTGAAGGAAAAGAGGAAGAAGGGTTCTTTCTGGAACCTGACCCAGAAATTAAGTAACAATGGATCAAGGAACTCCAGTTTGACCCACTCCCCCTGTAAAAGGCTCCAGTTGGAAATGTTTCAGGTTTGGGTCAATTTTTCAAAAGTAATGAATATTTAGAAAAAGTGAATAGAAAGAGGAGACTCGGAATATGTGGCCAGGAAAACACTTTCCTTGGAAAAAAAGGGCTTGCAGGTCAAAGGTGTCTACTGCTCACAATATGGATTAGGGGGGATTTCTGTGAGTTCTGGAGGGGAGGGAGCAGGGAGAGGAATTGCCTTTGGTCTGTATTTGTTGCTCCAGTTCCTGTTCTGACAGCAAAGCAGCTTTGATTTTAAGATGAATTGTGGGGCAGGAGCTGCAGCTCTGTTTTGGGATGTTGGTGTTTTCTCCAGTGCTTTTGACTTCAGGGAGACAAGAAAAGTGAGGTGGGTGTAGAGCTGCCAGAAACAATTACAGGAACATTTGCCAATTAATCCATCACACACTGCAGCACCATTTACCTTTCACCTTCCCAATTCTGAAGAGTCACTGTACAATCCAAATATCAAATTGTTCCTGGATACAGCAAAAAAATGAGAGGATGTGGGGTTAAAAAAAAAAAGGACCCATCAATAATAGGACAATGCTTCTAATTTCCTGTGCAGCTCGTTAGACGTGACCTGATCAGTAAATCTGGTCACTATTTCCCCAATATTCCTTTTAAACAAACTTTTAAAAAACACATTTGCATAACCCCTTCTCCACCACACTTATTGGGATACCTGGGAAGCAGCACAAACACCAGGACTGGCTGTGCTCCTGTCCCAAAGAATTTGTGGTAGAAAACTTAGGATGGAAACTCTTCCAAGTTTTTATTTAACCCTATCCTCTATTTTTGCTAGGATGCAAAAACATGGGCAAAGAGAGATGTGTCTCCAGGTTTAACGAGCCATTTATAACTAATTACTGAAGCTTATTAAGTACAGCTTTGGCTTAGGCATTTTATCCCTACCTTTTCTCTACAGTATTCACCAAAATTTGGCTTCCTGAGAGGAACTAATTGAATTTCATGGTTTACACATTACTTGCACACTCTCTTTAATCCTCAGCTGTAGTTTTTCTCTTACAGATTGTCCCAGAAGAAAGCCAAAACATAAACTTTGTATTTATTGTGTAAATAAGGGTGTTTTTAAAAATTCTATCTGCACAGACACACACACAGTGGGCTGGAGCCTTTTCCAATTCTTCAGTGCACGGGTGCAACTCCATTAAATCAGTATGGGAACTAAACAGTAAGGAACTGTATGGGAACAGAAAGTAACAAACAGTATGGGAACTAAAGTAAGATCTTCTTTGGGTGATTGTGGACATAAAGGATCAGATCAGCCAGATATTTGTGAGCTGCCAGGGAAATTGGCTCCCACCTCAAGATTTGGCTTGATTTGACTCCTGTGTGCTGGGCATGGCTGTGACACCTCCAGTCCTGTGCCCAGTTCTGGCCCCTCAGGACAAGAGGGGACACTGAGGGGCTGGAGGGTGTCCAGGGAAGGGAATAGGGATGGGAAGGGAATGGAGAATCCCTGAGGGAGCTGGGAAGGGGCTGGAGAATTCCTGAGGGAGCTGGGAAGGGGCTCAGCCTGGAGAAAAGGAGGCTCAGGGGGGCCCTTGTGGCTCTGACAGGAGGGGACAGCCGGGGGGATTTGGGATCTGGGAACAGGGACAGGAGGAGAGGGAACGGCCCCAGGCTGGGCCAGGGGAGCTCAGGGTGGATATTTGGGAATAATTTCCCCATGGAAAGGGGTGGGCAGGGATTGGAAGTGCCCAGGGAGGGTTGGATCCCCATCCCTGGAGTGTCCCAGCAATTCCTGGAGCTGGCACCCAGAGCTCTGTGTCACAAGGTGGGGATGGGCACAGCTTGGACTCAGTGATCTTTCCCACCTCAGTGATTCTGTGATTTTTTTAATAGCAAAATGTGAGTGATTAACAGTTCAGTGCACGAGGGGAAAGCTTCTCTCAGTTCCTCAAGGCTGGCAGGTCCAAGCCATGCCTCTGGGCACAGCATCTCCTGCCAAATGCTGGAGGAAATCCTGGGCCCCGTGATGTCAAAGGGAATTTGTCTTCACCATCAGCACAATCAATATTTTACCTTAAACTCGCCCCCATAAGCATTTTGTTAACACCTGCTTCAGCACCTGGTACTGCCCAGGCCAAACCCCATCCGAGCAGTGATGCAATCCATCAGCTATTCCATTAAATAGGAGTATTTTTATATCCCAAAACACACAGTTTGTATTTTCAGGTATATTTTAAGGCACTGTGAGGCCAGGCACAAGCTGCAGTCCAGTTTGTTTTTTTTTTTTTTTTTTTTTGAAGCAGAAGCAGCACAAGGAGGAATATTCCAGGTAAATTTTTAATAAATGTGTGTGTGCAACGAAACAGCTGCAGCCCAAGGCATTTTTAGCAAGTTACAGCACTCTGCTGCTTGATCTTTACCACAACATTTCCTACAGAAACATTGTGAGGAAACTGGCCCGGATTTTCCAGAGGGGCTGGGGAATGCAGGTGACCTCCTGAAAAGTTCAAGTAACAATTTCCAACACAAATGGAAACTTTTCCAGGGATCTTCCTCTCTTTTGTTAACTGCATCTTCAAGGGGTCTCCAAATGGGTGAGGGATAATAAAAAGCCATGTAGAGTTCACATTATTTGAAGTTTTAGGGAGGGAAATGTTGAAAGAAACAACCCTCTCTTCAGTGATAACACAGCTCAACCCACAAAATCATAGCCTAGAATTAAATTCCACCAACAACAATATATTGGGGTTGATTTTATTTTTATGAGCACAGCCTGTGGGTTGATGTTGTGCAAATCAGCTTTCCCAGTGCGAATAAAAGTCAAAAATTTGTCTGGAAAATCTTTTGAAAAACGCAAAATAACATTTTGTTTTTTCATCCAGCCCTGTCTGAATAGCTGAGATGCACCAAAATTAAAAAAAAAAAAAAAACACGTGTCAAAGAAAACAAAAAAAAAAAAAAAGAAAAAAAAAAAGATAAAAAGGGGAAAAAAAGCTGAAGCAGGTCCTCAGGTCTGGGAAAAATCAGGACTTGCAGTCAGATCTTGGCGGAGGGGGAAGCAGCAGAAGTTGAAGTCTCGAAGGAGAGACTCCCAGGTTACCACAGAGCTGGGGCCATCCTACCAATCCCACCTCCCACCTCCAGGGAAGCACTGACAGGGGATTTCAGGCCATGGGGCTTGTGTTTGCCATCTGCACGTGGGCAAATTGCATCCAGAGCCATTGCCAAAACAAATAAATGAGGGGGGGAAAAATGGAAAAATAATTTTCCATTGCATTCAATTCTGTGAATGCTCTGGCTGAGGCACTGGAACAGATTCCTCAAAGCACTGGTGGCCCTGGCAGTGTCCCAGGACAGGTTGGAGCACCTGGGACAGTGGGAGGTGACCCTGCCATGGCAGGGGTGGCTCTGGGTGGGATTTGGGGTCCTTTCCAACCCAAACCATGCTGGCAGTCTGTGATTTCCTGAGGAAAGGAAAGTTCTCAGCCCAGGGTGTTTTGGTGCCTCCCTTGGGGACAGAATTTGGTGTCTTTGATGATCCTGCTCCTGGTTATGTTGGTTTAATGTGGCTGTGATTTTACACCCTGCTGGAGAGTCAAAACTGATCAACTTTAAGTTTTCTCTCCAGAAAGACTTTACATTTTCTCTCTGTGTTGTAAAAAACAGCAAAGTGAGCAGGAGAGGAGCTGCTAAAGTTGTATCCTTTGTTACAATATTTTTCCTTCATAAATTGTTCTAAGATTAATTCAAATAATATACTCGAAGAGCACATAATTGAACACGCTTTATTTTTAATATTCTGTCATAAATACACTGAGATGTACTTAGAAAGTTGCAAATAAAACATCCTTTCTTATCCTTTATACTTAGAGTCTTAAACTGAATTAAAGGATCAACTTTAATTAACTAAAAAGTAACTCATCTCTCTCACTGCCAGATCTGTTTGGGGTGGACAAAAAGGATCTTGCCTAATCTGCTCACTCAATATCAATTCCACGTCTGGAGGAAAGAACCAAGGTGTGTGCACTAAAAAGTAGTGCAGAGAAGCAGACAGAAATGCTCCTTAAAATATTTTAAGTGTTCTTTAGAGCTGAGATTTGACAGAGAGCAAAGGGAAGAGTTTAACCAAAACCTGGTTGTAATTCATGGGGTTTGTGAATGGGATTTGTTGGGGAGGGCAGCAGCCTGTGTGATCTTGAGCTGAGCATTTTTAAAAAATGTTCTGCAGATCTCAGTCTCAGAAATATGTTCCAAAATGTGTGGATGTGGCACCTGGGGACAAAGGGTAGAGCTGGGCTTGGCAGTGCTGGGGAACACGATGATCTTTTCAGGACTTTTCCAACCTTAACGAGGCTGTGATTCTGTGATTCTGTTATCTCCAAGTGTGAAAAGCACATCGTGGACAAATAAAACTTTATTAAAAACAGCCTCAGGCAGCAACGCAAGGGTCACTGAGTGGTTTCATCCTGCTGCTTCCAAAGAGCAGCCAAGCTGGAGAGGAGGTCAGTGTGGGACAGCCTGAGCAGTGCAGGGTCCTGCCCCTTCCCTGCAGGGTTTGTGTTCTCCACCTGCCTCTCACTGGCTGATCTGCAAGAAAATAATTCATAAAAATATTGCAGGGACCCTCAGTGCTGTCACTTCTGTCCAGGCTTCAGAAATAACCCACGGGTGAGGGCTGCAAGGATTGCTTGGAGCCCCTTTATGAAGGAGGGTGATCACCCACCCTAAATCACCTAGGAATATTAAAAAACTTGTTATTCATTAACATTTCCTCTGTGTGTCTTGAGAGTATTGAGAGTCCCGTCACTGACCACACTGAAACTCCGACCAAGGTGACCTCCAGCCTCCTGAATCCCCCCCTGGGTGGTCAGGAATGGAGCAGGGATGCTCCAAGAGGATTTCTGCTTTGCCACAGGCGAGGTGTCTCCAAGTGACAGCATTCCTCACTTGACTAAAATCAGCCACAAACAGCTTTTCCTGTCACTTAGAGACCATCTCAGTGGTCACATTAAAGACCTTGAGCACTTCCAGGGATGGGGCAGCCACAGCTTCTCTGGGAAAACACCTCGAGACGGGAGAAGTGTGAACTCAGCAGTCAGGAACGGCAGCAAACGCAATTATTCTTGTTAAAGGATGAATTTTATGAATTCAAAATGTCATAACAAACTAAAGTGACAGCCCCTGCCAGGTGCTGGGGAACATCCCTGTAAGGATTCCTTGCTTATCTCACCCTTGGAGGCTGAGGGCTGGGCTCTGCACATCCAAGACGTGGCCAATTCCCTCAGTCCCTGGAGATGGAGGACTAAAAAGCATCTCTGCTTTTTTTTTCTCTTTTTTATCTCCCATCTTTGGTACAGTTACACAACAAGAATGCAATAAAATGGTGCAAGAAGGACATAAAAATGCAACTTTGCTCCCTCATGGCAGGAAGTGCTGCCCATTCAGATCTGTCCTGTCTGCTCCTGTAGGACAAGTTGAGAGAATAAAATGATGACCAAATCTCTTCCTAGAACTGGGAAACAGAGTAGAAACCTCAAAAAAGGGAGGTTTTCATGGTTTTGAAGTGAACAGATTGCTTAGGTGTTTTCACTGTTTTAAAAATCACTATATTCAAAAGAGATTAAAAAAAAATATTCTGATGGAGTTTCTTCTATTCCTAAGAATGAACAGTGAATTAAAAATATAATAAAATAAATAAAAAAAATTAAAAAAAGCAAACCAACAAACCAAACAAAAAAAAATAAAAAATAAAATAAAATAAAATAAAATAAAATAAAATAAAATAAAATAAAATAAAATAAAATAAAATAATCAAGCTGGGCTTAATTGCTGCTTTATGTCCAAGCCATGATGAAGCCCAGGAAGGGCAGCAGGAAGGGGAGAGGCAGCTCAGGAGCAGCCACAGCCTCCTTCCCTCTCTGCCCCCCAGCCTCCCCTGGCCCGAGGTGTGTGCTGTGAGCTCACATTTGTGGGAATGAAGGAGAAAAAGCCTTTTTTTCAAACAGCTTTGCAGCACTCAGGGATTGCTGATACCAAAACCTCCTCCACGTCCCCCCTTCACTCAGGCAGCATTTCATTAATTTAGAAAGCATGATCTCATTAAGCAATTCCATTCCAAAGTTTCTGGAGTTGAAAAGCCAGGGAATTTCCCCAGGTTCTCAAAACCTTTGGTCAAAAAAAGCCAAGTTCCTCCCCATTCCTCTTTAAACAAATAAGGTTACCAACCCTTTTGCCATTCACAATTCAACATTCACACTAAATTAATTTTTCCAAAAGTAATTCAAATAAAAGCTTTGCTGCTGCTACCCTTTTCAGAGCTGCAAGATTGAATAAGGCATCTGAATAAAATTGTGTATTACAGCCTTCTTTAATATTTAAGCATGACATTCATTGATTTGTTTCTTGTTTTCTGCAAACCTTGACAACATGATAAAATAAATCATAAGAAGAAAATATAGTGGTAACATCTTTTATGGACTTCACATAGTCATCAATCTCAAGCTGTGAGTGAATTATCAGTGCAGCAAAAAGATCTATGTTTTAAGAGCTCCAATAGCACACTAGCTAGAGGTTTTTCACAAGCAAACTCAAGGCGAGTGACTGATAAGCATCATTATTGTTTTCTGAGAGTCTGGTTTATAGTGTGTTGTGGAGGTGTTGGCATATATGTTTCAGAAGGAAAGGTTTGATCAATTCTAAGTAGACATCTACTAACATATAAAAAATATAACAAGGGTTCCTGCTGAGCAGTATTAAAGTACCTATTGCACCATGTCAGCATGACAGGCCCCATGTTGTGTTTTTGATTATATTTAATATAGAATTAACCTTTCTTAATGGAACATATTGTGCATGCAATGGGAGTGAAAAATATTTATTTTGACCAAAACAAATATCATCCTTATTTAGGTTTTAAGGAATACTTCTTTATTTTCAATTTATAAAACTTCTCATCATAAAATTGTCGCAGCCCCGAACTGACAGGAAGGAATAAAAGGGTTTTTTGTTGTTTTGTTGTTGTTTTTTTTTTTTCCCTGTGGCTCGTGAGCCATAAAGAGAGGAAGCTGCTGAGGGCATCAGGAGCAGCTGGGAAAAACATCTGTGGGGCAGCAGATGGGGAAGGGAGGAACGTGGGCACCACCACCACCACCTTGTCCACTGGTAATTCCATGGAATTCAAGGAGCCATCCCATTGGAATTACCAGGTGCCAACACACTCCATGCTCGTGCTTTCAATGGGGAGGCAAAAATGGGATCCTTCTGTGTGGAAAATAACAGAATTGAGGGGATGGTGTGGAGCAATCAAAGGCTGGGAGGAGAAAAGTGGAACTAGGAATTAATTTGATGGGATAAAGCAGCTCCCTTGCAGGAGCTGCATAATGAGGTTATGCAAAGGTATCATCGTTTTGCTGTGAAAAATGCCACTCCTGAAAGTAACTCTTTCACCAGACTCCCAAATGTTTTATATCTGCTAAATGGGCTAATGAAAGCTTTAGGTTTAGAAAGCAGTAGCCTAGGGATTGTAAGAGTAAATATTAAGATGTTTTCTGACAAGCTGAATATATGTGGTTTCCCACAAAATCCCACAGTGCTTTGCACTCCATAAATATCACTCCTCTTCCCTCACAACTTTTACTCCATGAAATATGATGCCGCCGTCCACTAAAGCAGAGCTGCACTTTGCTGGGGCTGCAGCCCGGGCACACATTTATTTACATAGGTTGAACACCATTCATCACCCTGCTAATTAATGCAGTCAGCCAGGAGGGGGTGAAGGATTTCCTTCAGGACACGGGAATTTTCACGGGAATCTCCTCAACTGAAAGAAACCCCAACCCTTAGTTGGAGTTTGGCATTGGGCAGAGCTCGCCAAATTCAAATTTTCCAATGAATTTACGGGGTGATGTGATGGGTTTGGTCAGGTAGGGATGCTCCCAGTTATTGATATTCCAGGATGAAATTCCTGTCACTTTAGGCTCAGCCATTCTGGCTGTAGCTGGGGGGAGCTGTGGGCTGGAAGAGGAAACAGGAAAACTTTCCTGATGCTACTAAAGACTGGAGAAGGGGGAGGAAGGAAGGATTCCAGGAAGGAAAGATTCCAGGAAGGATTCCAGGAAGTATTCCAGGAAAGATTCCAGGAAGGATTCAAGGAAGGATTCAAGGAAGGAAGGATTCCAGGAAGGATTCCAGGAAGGATTCAAGGAAGGATTCCAGGAAGGATTCCAGGAAGGATTCCAGGAAGGATTCCAGGAAGGATTCCAGAAAGGAAGGATTCCAGGATTCCAGGATTCCAGGAAGGATTCTAGGAAGGATTCCAGGAAGGATTCAAGGAAGGATCCCAGGAAGGAAAGATTCCAGGAAGGATTCCAGGATTCCAGGACTCCAGGAAGGATTCCAGGATTCCAGGATTCCAGGATTCCAGGAACGATTCCAGGAAGGATTCAAGGATTCCAGGAAGGATTCCAGGAAGGAAGGAAGGGCTGCAAAAAGAGACCAGTCTTATTCGTATCCATTTCCTCTTTTTCTTAGGGATGCTGCCAGGAAGTTCAGCTTGAAGCAGTGCCCTGGCTTGGTGTCCTCAGGTTATGAGAGCAAGGCCTGCTCAGTAGCAAAATTCACAATCTCAAATGACGTCCAAGCTCTGCAAAATGCTTAACTTGGTAAGTGGGGAGATTTTCTTGTAAATTCAATTTTTCTTGTAATTCAATACCGCACCAGAGGTCTCACTTGATGGAAAAGAGGCTCTGTGCTCCTGGAGTGTTTTACAAATATGTAAATATTATACCTAAGCTGCCCCTGTTAATTAAATATGGCACTTTACACAAGCATATTGTTTCCAGTCTCAACGTTCTGGCTTAAATCCATCATCAGTAATTACGTTCTGTCCTTTTAAATTCTTTCCTGGCTTAATTAGCTAAATTATTCTACTTCACTTCCTGTCCCAAACTTGCACGCAGTGCTGGTGACCCTTCTCTGTGGCTCCTGGGTTTTGTCCCCTCGTAGGAGCTGTGGCATCATCACTCATCCGTGGGGAGCTGGGAATTCCACAAGGATGCTGTGGCTCCTGAGTGCTTGTCACAATTTGCTCAACATAATATGTTTTACATAATAAACAGTTAAATAAATAAACGTACATAATAATACGTTTTACTTACATTTTTCGAAGCGTTTTTATACCGTCTCCGCTTCCCACAAGTGTTTTTAATTAATAATAAATATAATTCCTAGTGTTAAAGTTGGAAAATACTCTGTTCCCAACTCTCCTCATACTTATTTAGATGAAGGAACTAAGCAAAAATACCCCAAAACACCCAAACTATCAGACTATGCAAAATAAATCAGAAATTAATACCTGTTAAAGCCAAAAGTGCTGAAGAACAAGAGCACATTGGAGGCACTGGACAGTACAGAAAATCCAGGACTGCTCACAAGAACTGCCCATTTTTAATTTCCAGTTATTTGGATATTAAATAATGGCTCCAGGTCTTAGGAACATGGGACAGCACCACAGATGAGAGAAACTCTGTTCAAACCTGAGAGGAGTTCTATGATTAATAAAGATAAAACAGGGACAAGGTAGGAAGGGAGGGAGCTGCAGTTTAATATACTTATCTTATGAATATTTCTATAAAATCTCTTCAAGTTTTTATAGTGAAACAAAGTCCTGAATAGAAATGGAATATTTATTTTCAATACCAGCTTTTAGCTACCGAGATTCCATTAAAATTATGCTGGAGAAAAAAAAAATTAAAGATATGTATCTTGCTAATAAAAATGCACTTTGGTGAGAGATGTTGTGGAAGCAGAACCTCCTGTAAATTAGGTCACTTCTCCAGTAAACCATCTCCTGAACTCCTTTGTGGGAATTATGTAGGAAACAGGTTTTCTTTTCAAATCTTAATATAAAACTTGGAGAAGGAACAAGTCTTCTACCTTATTCACATTCATAAAAAAATCATAATGTAGCATCAATATTCACTTAATAAAGAGACCATTTACACTGCTGGGCTGCTGTTCTTTTGTTTGCCAGGGTGGATTTTTTTTTTTAATCATATGGAAGAGTCGGTGCTGCAACATCTGTGACTTGTCAGTCATTTAATTAACCAAAGAAAAGCTAGCTATTCATTTTATTTCTGTATATGTTAATGCTAAAAACTAATAGAAAACAGCTAGTAAATTGTCCTCTGCATATATTGGACACAGCAACAATTACTCTGGCAGAGAAGATATAATAAAAGAGGAAATTTTAATAGTATTCTTATTCTATTTATTCTCAGGGGCTTCTGTTTCAAGGTACTGTAGAAATTAACAATTATTTCTTTTCATTGTTTTTGATGATCTTTTTCTATTATGGCCCTATCCGACTTAAAAGAAAATATAATTTGAACTTTTCTTCTTTTTTTTATATTAAATTTTCTTTGGTACCTGGAGATTTCCTTTCTGGTTGGTTATGGGGAGGTCCTGAGAAGGTTCAGGAAAATAAGCAGCAAGTGTTTCTTTCAGACAGCTGGTTAAGGCATGTCAGTTATTGGGACAATCAAGAGAACTCAGCTTAAACCCAGAACTTTCACATAATAAAATAATTTGCTTTTCCAGCCTTCATTTTATTGACAAATATGTCTTTCCCATATTTTTGGAATGTCTGTCATATGATACGTCTAAATACTTGCTATTGCTCTGCTATATAAAGCAATTAACTGACTTTATACAGCAAATTGTCAGAGGATTTCCCCAGAAAGCTTGGGGAAATCTAACCTACAGAACTATTCTCCAATTTATTGACATGCTACCATGGTGAAAAAAGTAGGACATCAATAAACAGCTTTAGCTGGAAAACTGGAATCTGATTATAAGTATTGGGAGCTGGAGACCAGAGGCTCAATTAAAATACATGGCATGGCTTTAGTTTAAAGCAGAGAGGTGCTGGATTTTAATGGGGGAAAGCAGGGCTTGGTGAAGGGTGGGAATGCAGCATGGGGGAGTTTTAGATCCAAAGTTCCCCCTGGGTGTGTTTGAGCTGGATCCAGGTTCAGCTCCTCATCCCAGACCACTCCTCTTGCCTCTGGGGAGCTTTGACAGGGAAGATCTGCACAGGATTTTGTGCAGAAAATGATCTTGTCTTCCTTTCAAGGGCAGAGCGATGGTGCAAGAGGGAAGTTGGAGCACAGGCTGAAGTAAAACAGCTCAGGAATGGCCCTGGATGGATTCCCTGCCCTCAAGGAAAGTCCTTCTACTTCCTGCAGAATCCAAATCCCCCAAAACAGCAGGTTTGGAAATCTGGGGTTGAGAAAAGCAAGCAAACCACAACCATTTAGGTTTATGCAGTAAATATTGATTAGGACTGAAACACTTGCATAAATTAGATTAAATAGTTCGGGAAGTGCACAGGAATCTACAAAACTGCCTGAATTCCCCATGATTCACAAACAGGGCTTCAGAATCACAAAATCATTAAAGTTGGGAAAGACCTCCAAGATCATCAAGCCCAACCTCTGGTTAAGTAGCACCAAAACTGCAATAACAGACTAAAAATAAATCAAATCACAGATTTTACAGGATCAACCACAGCCAAAAAAAAAAAAATAAAAAGGATAAATTACAGAAAATATATATATGTGATGTTAAAAGGGTAATTTTTAATACAGTGAAGGAAACCTTTCTACCTGAATTTTAACTTCATTATTATTTGCTAAAAGACCTTATGCTGTGCCACTCACCTCCAGTGCTGATAGGACAAGGAAGGGCTGTTGAGATTGGCTGGAAATAATTGATAATTAACAAATTATCTGCCTAAACACAGTTCTTACACCTGTGTAACTTGAGTTTTTCAACACCTTTTTCTGCTCTTTTATCACTACTGGTGGTTACACTCATTTGGACCTGAGTTTCATCTGTAACCTCCTTTTTTGACTTTTAGGGTTGGTTTTACATCCCACTGGCACAGAAGGAACAACAGGGGCTTGATTTTGGTGTAGTACAGAAAATAAAGAAGGGGAAAAAGAAGAGGAAGAAACTCCAAAAATGAGCTGCAGCCCTTCCTTTGGAAGTGTTTCCCCTTGATGAAATGCATTTGTACGTGTCAGGAGCCCGGTGCCACCTCCATTGTACTGTTAATATTCTGGTTATCATGCAAGAAGTCATTGATGAACAAGTTTAAGCAGTGTGCAAACAACGTCACCTGCTGGGAAGTGTTAAGGTACCCATCATACCATGTCAACTTGACAGGCCTCATGTTGTGTTTCTGATTATATTTAGTCATATAAAATTAACTTTTCCTAATGTAACGGGTTGGGGAGGCGACGTGGACAGCACAAGAGTTATTTAGGCTCAAACCTATTTGTATTCAGATTTACTAATGAGAAGCACAATATGAGCAAAATCCCCGACTCACTGCATGCATTTATGGAGTGGCAGGGCTGGAGTGCCTCGAGCCTTAATCCTTGGAAGAGGTGATAAAGCAGGAGGGTTTTGTGATGTTCCTGTTGTCCAGCAGTGCCAGCTCCTGCCTGTCCATGGCAAGACTGAGCTGCCTCCAACTTGCCTGGTGCTGTGCTCACCTCCATGTGGGATTTGTAGGGTTATTTAGAGCAGTTTTAGGGAATTACAGTGGTTGCTGGTCTCCAGTCTTTTTCTTTTCCTTTCCTTTCCTTTCCTTTCCTTTCCTTTCCTTTCCTTTCCTTTCCTTTCCTTTCCTTTCCTTTCCTTTCCTTTCCTTTCCTTTCCTTTCCTTTCCTTTCCTTTCCTTTCCTTTCCTTTCCTTTCCTTTCCTTTCCTTTCCTTTCCTTTCCTTTCCTTCCCTTCCCTTCCCTTCCCTTCCCTTCCCTTTTCCCCCCTTTTTTTTAAATTTATATGATAAGATTTTCATTTTTTTCCAGGTCAGCCATGTTTTCCATATATTCCTTGGAGTGTCTTAGTGTCACAGATAATATCCCCATGTCACAGACCACAGGAAAATCCCAAGCAGAGGGGTTGGGAACACATTCCCTTTCCCAAATTGTACTGGCTAAACCAGTCTGAGAGTCACCAAACAGCTTTGATTAAGATAAAAGCCAAAAAATGTCAAATTTCTCCACCAACCAGCAAAACCTCTCAGCACTCACAGGCAGCAGCTTTGGTTCCCTTTGGTTCTTTGCCATCACAAATTCAAGGTTCAGTGACCCATTCCTACCCACTGGCTGTTGGGCAAAGGATCAGGATTTATTAATTATTATAAAAGCCAGGGAGGGGGCCTTCCTAATTAAAGACTCCGGGTGTGACTCCTCATTTTCGACTGCTTGCCAGCCTGCTGTACCTGGCTCTGCTCAGATGACACTCAGCCCTCAGCTTGGAACTGGATTCCTAGAAGAAATTAGGGGAGGAAAATGCAATAAAAAAAAAAAAAACTCTTCAACTGCTTGTGCAGAAAGAGGGAAGGTGAAAAAGAGTGTAATTGTTCAGTTCAGTAAAGGGGGAGACACAAAAATGCCTTTTTTATTAATGTTGTTGAGGCTTAAAGGCTGAAATTTGGCATGGAATAGCTTTGGTGCCTCGTATGAGAGGAAACCAAATGACTGATTTATGGGCACTTGGAAATTGCTTCCCACTCTGGCTCATTAATGGCTAAATTGGGCTTAGTCCTCATCCAGCAACACTCCATTGGCCCGGGATGCTCTGGCCACGAGGCCCCTCCAAATTTCCAGCACTGGTCAAGGCTGCATCAAACTCATCATTATTACCAACCCCAAACTATTTAAATGAATTAAAGGAATATTATTAATGTGAAATGCAGGCAGCCTATATGAGCTTAGGAGATGATGAGGGGCTGTAGCAAGATTTTTCTTTATGGCCAAGACCTTCAGCAACAACAATTTTCTGAGAAAAAAAACCCATTTTGTAAGATAAAGAACTATTTTTGAGAGAAAAAATTGTATTTCTTCTTATCCTTGCATTGCAGTGACAGCAAAAAGACAGGTTTTTGTCACTTGAAATGATTTTGCAATGAAGTAAATCCCTGATTTACAAAAGTTTAGGACATCACTGGGAATAAAAGGTACTGCTGCTTAATTAAAATGTACTTGATGGGTGGAAATCAGCATTCAAAGCACCGAGAAGTTACAGCAGCAGCGACAAACGAGTTTGTGTTTTGTGTTGCGATTTACTGCCAACAGCTCTGCCTTCCCTGGGCCTTGTGATGTTCCAGGGAATGGGCTGGAAATTCAATCCATGCCTAATGTGCTTAACTTGGGGAGGAAAAAGAAAAAGAACCTGCTGCCTGCTCCAGTCTGTGCCCCCCTGCAGCAGCTGCCAGGAGCAGGGGACAGAAATTGCTGATTTTAATGGATAATGGGAGAAATTTAACCTGGATAGATAAATTTCTGAGCAGGAGAAAAAAGGAAAGGAAAGGAAAGGAAAGGAAAGGAAAGGAAAGGAAAGGAAAGGAAAGGAAAGGAAAGGAAAGGAAAGGAAAGGAAAGGAAAGGAAAGGAAAGGAAAGGAAAGGAAAGGAAAGGAAAGGAAAGGAAAGGAAAGGAAAGGAAAGGAAAGGAAAGGAAAGGAAAGGAAAGGAAAGGAAAGGAAAGGAAAGGAAAGGAAAGGAAAGGAAAGGAAAGGAAAGGAATTTTTTTAAACCAATAAATACTCAAAAAATTTACAAAATAGATTTTAGAAGTTGCTCATCAGTGAAACAGTCACTCTCTGCAAAGTTTCCTGATTCTAACCTTGAAAGTAGAATATATAAAATCAGAACGTTCTGGGTAATATTGGGATGAGTGTATGGCAAGAGCAGAGACCTTCACTCCCTCTCCCAGCTGCTCAGGGGCCAGGCCATGGCTTTGCTGCCATCCTGATCCCAGTCCTGAGCACAGAGAGGAAGAGGAGACTCAGATTCACAGGTGAGTGGAAAACTCCCACCTTGTGCTACCACACTGAAGGGAGTGAGCCACTAGTGGGATTTGGGACAGAGCAGATGCATCAGGAAAGGCATTCAGGGCTGCAGGAGAACAGAGAGCAGGAGAGGATTGGCTTCTGCAGCCTCGTGTCAGAGAGAGAATGCTCAAGGAATGGGGCAATTTAACAAGTCAAATAATTATTTTTTTAAAAAAGCTTTCAGCTGGGAAGGCAGTGACAAGGAACCATCTGCAATCAGCTTCCCCTCACCTTTTTCTGGTGGAAGCAGAGGAAATCCTGCAGTGATATTACCTGTGCTAATGTGAACAGAGCTCAATCCACAGGAGAATAGGTGAGCAAATGTGGGTGCACACAAGTGTAAGCCCCAATTCAAAAATGTGTCCCTGGATGCCTGGAGGGAAAAAAAAACCACTCCTGGCAAGTGGAGAATGCATTATCTCCATAATATAGCTGGGAGATACCAGAGGAAATTTCAGCCTCAAATATTTGTACACGGGTCCTATTTATTAAAAGCAAATATTGACCGTTCGGTCCTTAAATATTTTAAATAATTTATTCTAAATATTTTGATACCAGAGTAAATTAATGCTAAAGCATTTCTTTGTTTGTGCCAAATCAGTGCTTCCCAGTAGGAAGTTAGTCCATCCTTGCAAGCAAGCTTTCACTCTCAGTAGGCAGTCCATTTCTGTAGAGTGCCATTAACTTAATTTCAAAAAGAACCAGTAAAGGTATATGGAGCAGGCAGTAATAGCATGGAAAATATCCAAAATTACTAGACCCCAGCAACAGAACTTCGATGCCATTTTCATGCACTAATAATTTGTAGTTTACATATTGAAGGTAACTATAAACTGACTACTTCCTTGGTTAAGTCTTGCAGGTAATTGCAAATATGTTGTTAGTGCTGTACCTTTCCCCATCTGAGAGCAGCATCTCCAGGAAAAACAACAGAAAGCACAATTTTCACTTTCTTATCCAGAAGTGTTCTGGAGTTTCTTTGTCACCAACAATATTAAATTTACTCGTGATCAAACTATAAAAGTGTGGCAATTTTTAAACTAGATTTCATAACTAGAAATTGTGACATTTTGAATGCTCTTGGCTTTCATATAAGTCAAATCTTGTCTTAATAATGCAGATTTGATGAATGTGAAGTACACACATGGAAAATTATGTGCTCCAAATCAGAAAAATCTTTTAGAACTCCCCTTTCTTTTGGCTGAGAAATTTAATCTGTGGAAAGAACAGTATCAACACAACAACATTGTTTACTCTTGGGTGTCATCCAAAATAATTTGTGTGAGAAGTGGGACACAGACTTTCCTGTTCCTTCAAAGGTTTTCATGAAGAATTCTGTATTTCTCCATTTCTGCTGCCCCAAGAGCTGCTGGTTGGATGGATTTCATATGCAAAGCAGTTGCAGCAAGGAGGCTGGATTTAAAAAGGAGATGGATCAAGGTGGTCTTGCATTACTCCAAGGTTCCAAATATCCCAAATCCCAAATCCCAAACCCCTGGCTCAGTTCAATCTGCTCATGGGGATGGACTTTTGGGCCACGTACACAAAAGTTTTGCTCACAGGTGGGCCAGAGATGCCTTGGAAAATGAAGGGAGAATCTTCCCATCTGGTTAAATCCAAAGAAAAACTCCTGCTGGTTTCGCTTCTCTCTGTTTCAAGATCTCTTTTTGAGACAGGAGTTGTCTTAGAAAGGTGGCAGAAAATCCTGGGAAAGGCTTCCAACCACTGCCATCCCTCAGTTATATCCATCAGCCAGTGCTTTCCCTGCTCACAGAACCCACATTTCACAATTCAACCCATAATTTAAGAATTTTTATTATTTAAATCTGTGATGTTCTTGAAACTTTACTGCATTTGTCCTGTTAGACATTTAGGGACCAGAATCACTTTGGTTTCCACTTTGGTTTCAAATTATTTAAAATATTTGTGGTTTAAAAATTATTGTGCCTCCTCTAAGGGACCACAGACTAAAATCACAGATCAAGATCAGCAATGCATGAAGATCAGCAATTAAATAGATTAATTCTTCATCTTTTAGGTAAATCAAAAAAACCAAAAAAAACCTGCCCTGAGACAGGGCAATGCTTGGAATATCTGGAAAGAAAAAATTAAAAAGAGTGTGAGAGCCTGAGAAGAGCCCTGGCACAATGGGCAGTTTCCAGCCATTTATCTGGAGCCCAGGTTCTGCTGGCTGTGCCAAGTGCAGATCCTGCAGCTGGCTGAGCAGGCAGGAGGTGATTGCAGTGCTGGGCCAGCTCCCTGTGAGGAATATTGCAAACTGCATTTTGGGCCTGGGAGCACAAGCCAGCACAACAAATTAGGGAATGTGATCTGCAGAGCACGGGACAGCACTGCTGCCCTCAAAAAAAAAAAAAAAAATTCAGTGAGAAGGATGTTCAGAGAGAAAAGAGGGTATTAATAAAAATCCTTTTGCTCATTGACCATGCAAGGGGAGTTCACAGCAAAAGGCATTTTCTGACAAATATTTTAATTAGTAGATAAATTGACTTACAACAGGCACAAGGTTTATAGCAAGGATCTCACACTGAGGAACTCCCTCTGTTCACCTTCCCAGTGTCCAAGGCCAGGTTGGACAGGGCTTGGACCAGCCTGGTCCAGTGGAAAGTGTCCCATGGCAGGAGGCTGGAACTGGATATCCCTGAAGGTCCCTTCCAACTTAAACCATCCTATAAATCTGTGCTATATCAACCACAATGGCCTCAAGAAATCTGAGCATCTAAAGGAGTTTAAAGCCTTCCATATTGGATACCTCCATAATTTCCATATTGGATACCCCCATAATTTCCATATTGGATACCTCCATAATTTCCATACTGGATACCCCCATAATTTCCATATTGGATACTCCCATAATTTCCATACTGGATACCTCCACATGAGGTATCCAATGCCCCTGGATCCAATGTCCTGTTAAAAAAAAAAAAGTTCAATTCCTTCCAAATCAAGACTTTTTGCAGCTGGATGTTGGAGATGGACTCAATCCCTCCTCCATGCAGGCAAGGGAAGATGTCCCTGTGATTTTCCTGTGGTCACCCTGACCCCTCTACCCTGCTCCTCCCCAGGGCATGGGATGGGATGGAGGGACTGAGAACAAGAGCACAGAGTCCCAACCCTCCTGTTGGGATGCCCTGTAGGCAGTGGAGGAAATGGAGTAAGGACAAGGAAAATTGGATTTAATAATTGCCACTAATAAAGGGGCAAGCACAGAGAGCCAGTTCGACGCTGCTGGCAAAATTAATTGCTCAAGGCACATTAACAGTGTATTAGTTAACACATACACAGTGAGTAAATTGTAATTAAGCTAAGTAACTAAATAATAAATACGTAGACTTTGTATGACAATCGGTCCTTGTAAAAATCCTTTCCACACCAGTGATAATTATTGACTTGCACAACTTAAACTGAAAAAATCCAAGCTGATGGCCGTTTATTTTAATCTTCAAAATGGCCTCGGATTGGTATTTTTATTTTTTGTATTGGTAAATGAAAGAATGATGTCATACAGCAGCATTAAGTACTATTAAAAAGGCCATAACTAACATTGGATGCATAAATTATACATAAAATGACACTTTTATGCACTTTGTGAAGAATTGCTTCATGGGTTATGCAATCTTTTCCAAAATAAGTTCCAAGGAATAACATCACCAGTTATGTTTCATAGCTACAAATTGGTAACTGAATTAACATTCATTTATTAAGTTTACATGGAGAACTCCTCTAATTCAAACGCTTGCAGATTATAATTTATTTTTATCCGAGGTATAATTTTTCATCTCTTGTTTTTGCCAAAGTCAATACAACCTCAGCCAAAGTCTGGTTCCAGTTCTCCATTTGTACCCTCCTGTTCTTGGCTACTTACCTAGATGAGTCTTTTCTAGCTGGGAAAGTAAATAAATGAGCTTGGATCACCAAAAAAAAAAAAAAAAAGTCATTTGTAAAATTTTGAATTTCAACTACGGTTCCTGAGTCAATATTGACAGCTTTAGGATTCTACTCCTGCAATTTAATAAAAAAATAGAGCAGAGAATCGCTTTTGCACATATGGAACTTGAACAACTGATCTGCCAGGAGAGGTTGAATATGTTATTTTTTAATAATCTGTTTTATTTCTCCTATCCCGGTTTAATCTGCAAGTCAAATACAAGCACACTGTGGAGTGGGACAATATGAAAAGACCTTTTCTCATGAATAAGCTCCATGGAAGTCCCAAAAAGGACTTGTCTTCTGGGACACAGGCTGCTGCAGCTCTGGAGAGGTTTACAGCAGCACGAAGGAGATCAGAGGAGAGTGGCACCACAATCACAGGGAATGTCAATAAACGAGGAGAAGGAATGAGGAAGGAGAACATGGATGAAGAGATGGAAAAGGAATAGAGAAGATAAAACAAAATTTCTCGTGGGCTTTGTGCAAACCAGAAGAATTAAGGAAGAAGGAACTAATTGTTGTCCAGAGACTTTGTGGGTTCTCCATCCCTGGCAGTGCCCAAGGCCAGGTTGGACATTGGGGTTGGAGCTCCTGGGACAGTGGGAGGTGTCCCTGCCATGGCAGGGGTGGAATGGGATGGAATTCAAGGTCCTTTCCAACCCAAACCATTCTGGGGTTCTATGATTTTACAATTCTCTAAATACTGGAAGTAAATAAGGGCCTTGCTGCAGGCACTGGGGTCAGATTCAGATGAGGATTCAATAATTTAATCTGATAGAGAGTCATTAATGGGAGCAATTTTTGTGGGAACCTTTACATTGCTGGCTCCAAAGGAAATACTCCTGCTAAAAATGTCCTCATTGAAAAAGGTCTTTACTAAATAGATGGTGACACAACCAGAAGTGTCACAAATACAAATTTGTGATAGATGTGATAGATGGTTAAAGACTTCATGGAACCAGAACATAACCTCAGATGGAGTTGATTCATTTCAGATTAAATGGAAAGACAAATAAAGTCCCATCAATTCAGTTTTCCTATAGCAAAAGGGGAAATGTGGTAAAATGTCAAGGCATGAAGCTATCAGGGGTGCAGAGGACACAGAGCAGGAGGTGCAGGGTGCAATGATGGAGGGATTCCCCTGAGGCAGTTTTCCTCTTGGACTCTGATGGGTCCTACAAGGTTCTGATCCAAATTTGTATCTAATCAGTCACACTAATTAATCCTCCCTTTGTTATACTGTCCATTAATCACTTGTTCCAGATCTTCCCAAGTTTTTTATTTCCCAAACTCTAAAAATCAGTCATTTCTTCAAACTGAAGAGAAAAGGAGTTGTTAGAGAATAAATTCACCAATCCAATTCTTTTTCTTGGATCATTTAAGCACCGAAAAGGGCAACCCAGGGAGCTTTGGAGTGCCCATCCCTGGAGTGCCCAAGGAATTCCTGGAGGTGGCACTGAGTGCTCTGAGCTGGGGACAAGGCAGGAATCAGTCACAGGTTGGACTTGATGGGCTGGGAGGGCTTCTCCCACCTAAATAATTCTGGGATTCTGGGATTCTGTGAATCACTCAGACCCTATTCCATGTGCCTACATGCTGATGGTTAGAGCAAGGCTGAGGTGAGTGGGACCAAGGTGCAGAAACAACCAGGTGAGGCTCTTTGACCTGTGGCAAGCAGGAGAACAGGTAACCAGGAATGATTGAACACTCTGGATCTATTAAACCTGTTAAACATGGCTGAAGCCTGAACTTGGCTGATAAATCATTCCAGAGTGTTTCTTGCATGGATTGAAGGGAGAGGGAAATGAAATATATAAAAAAGCCATCAAGACTGAAATTATTCTTTAACCTCCACAGCCTTTAAAGTGCTTCTCAAAGCCTAATGATACCTTGTCATTTTTTCTGATTTAATGCACATTCTTTCAGGTTGGCCTGGGCCAGGGGGGTCCTGTTTCTTCACACACAATTTCCATAGTTGAGATAAGGATATTTCGACCAAATCCAAGCAGCTTCCCCTAAGCAATGTACCCAGCACTAGGAAAAGTAAAAATTTGTGAGTTTAGAAGACTTCATCATTAAAAATCCCTAGTTTAACCTAGAAAACAGTGGAGTTTTATACAAAAAGTTGATTTCTTGCCTTTTTTGTGTTGATTTTACCTTCTCTCCCTTGCAAAAGCAAAACTGTCATAGTAAAGATGTGTTGATGCCTTTTAGGCTGTTACTGGAAAAAATAATTATAAATCTGCCAAATACCACCCGAAAAAGTTGAATTTAACTATTCTATTTCTCTATTTCCCTAATTCTGAGTTGAATTTCAAAACTTGGCTGGACTATTTATAGAAGGCAGTTGGGATTCTGTTCCTTCAAAAAGAAAACCAAGGATATAAAATAAAGCACAGATATGTTGAGATGATGCGAAATGGAAAAGTATCCCATGTATTATTCCAAAAATGAGCACTTATATAAAGCAGTTTGAGGATTTTTTTTTGGTTTTTCATTGTTTCTTGTAGCTGCTGTCTAATCCAATGGATTAGATCATCCAGGGCTCTAAATGAAACCCAGAAATTCCTTTCTTTGTCAGTGCTGGAGAACATTCCATGCAGGGTCCCAGCTGGATCTGTCCTGAATCCAATGCTATTCAATATTTCATTAACAACTTGGATGACAGAAGAGAGAGCAGACTTTGGATGACACCAAAGTGGGAAAGATCGCGAGTATTAAAATTCCAAATTATTTTGGAGCAGCATCCTAATGGTGACATTTAATAAAGACGAGTGTGAGGCACAATGTATAGGAAGAAAAATTCAATCCACACAAATACAACAGTGGAAGTGATGTTACAAACAGGCAAAGAACTTTCTGGGATCTCTGCAGAGCATCATTAGAGCCTTAACGAAAATAAAGTGGCTGTTTCCTGGCATTAGCCTTTCAAAATAAGATGTGCTGGGGAAAAGTGCAGAGGAAAATAATAGGAAATTATAAACATTTGAGAAAAGCTGTGATGAGTTCCATTAGTCTAGAAAGAGGAAAGAGACCCTCAATACCATTTCAGTTTTAAACATATTTATGGGCATGCCCATGAAAGCAAATATATGTAAATCTTTATTTTAAATAAGGTGACAAGCACTTTTTTCCATGTCCAAAAGTGCTGGACAAGAAGTAACAGGTTTTAGCTCGCAGGAAGGGAGTTTTTCTATCTGAAAGGATAATTAGGCACTGGAGCAAATTACCAGGGGAGATTGTGAAACTCACTGGCAATTTTGAAGAACAGATTAGACATACATCTGCCAACACTCGTGTAATTTTAGTTGGTCCTGGTCCAGGGCACAGAAGGAAAAGGGCCTGGATCCATCTTGCCTGATGGGAGAGACACTGAGCTCTGGGAACTGGCTGTCCTGGGAACTTCTGATGGGCCATTCGAAGGGCAGAGGTGTTAAATTCTGTGTATTGGAGAGCCAGAGGTGACTGCATTCCTCATCCACTCGCTGGAGTCAGCTGGAATCAATCTGGATATGGGCATATTCCAGCCTGCAATCCAACTTAACACCCCCTCCACCCCACCAGCTTCTCAGGGCTTCTCGATATATTGAATCAAATTTCCTGAATGGGAATCAATTCCCAACACAGAGAGGAGAACGGACAGCCAGGATATATGGATTTATTTTTGCATATATCCTTTTATCTGAATGGATTACTTCTGCACCCAAAAACACAGGTCTCAAGACAGTGCAGTCAAAATAAAGAATTACAGTCTAAAATTAAGGCTTAGAGTTTAAAATAAAGAGTTACAGCTTAAAATAAATAGTTGCAGTTTAAAATAAATACTTGGAGTTTAAAAATAAAGACTTCTAAGTTCAGTCTCAGCCATTTGCATAATATTCAGCAATCAACTGAAAATAAGAGTGCAAAAAACTAAAAGTGGTTCTGTGCCTGAAAATGAAATGGGTTTTGTCATGGCAGCTGTACCTGGGTACCTACAGCTTCCATAGACATCCAGCAAAATCCCTGCTAAGCAATCCCTGTGGGATTCCTTGGCAGGATGCTGTGAGGAAATAGAAATTTTCAAATATTCCCTCCTTCTCCTATAATAAAATTATATAATAATTTTGTGTTACTCCTTTGAAACCTCTCCCCCCACCCACCGCCGAAAAAAAAAAAAAATAAAAAAAAATTTAAAAAATCCTTGTGCATTCAGGGAAATATTCCCTAAATAACAGCCTAAGCTTAAAATGTCTGTCCAGGAATTGTGCCCTTTGCTTCCAGACTAAATGCTCCTACACGGCCTCCTCGCTGGCCAGGCTCGTGCCCATCTGCCGTGGTGGCACGGTGCCTGGGCAGGTCGGCGTGCCAGCTTCCCTGGGTCAGGAGTGCCAGCATGTGACAGCAGTAGATGGACAACCTGCCTCGTGCTGCCACGCTCTCCCTTCCAAAATCAGCTCTCCCCAGGCTGGCTCCGTGCATCAGGCATCAGGTAGCAAATGGAAAATAACCTGAAGGGAGCGGGAAACGTGTAAAGTTTGGGGGTATTTGCTCTTTCCAAAAAATCAGGCTTCTAGGAAACATAGAAAGCTCATTTGGGATGTAAGATATTATAAAAATATTGCCCACAGGAATGCTCTGAAAGCAAACCTTTGGCAGGGTTTCAGTAGCTGCATTAGGCAACTCGTGGGCAAAAGGATTGCTCCCAGCTCTTCCTGGCCAGGACTCCCATTTGTGTGGGAAGTGCCTCTCTTCCTCCAGACTAATTAATAAACCAAGACTATTGACAGGCTGCATCACCCGGAATGGGGTCAGTGCAGCAGGGCCCCCAGCACGGGGGTGAGGATGCTCAGCTCAGGTTGGCTCCAGGAGCAGCTCCTGCCCTGCCCAGGTGGGATCAGAGGGAACCTGGTAACTCAGAGGGGGTTTGGACAGAGATTGTGTCACCTCATGGTCAGGGTTTGCCCACAAAGCCAAGGGAAGGCACAGCTTGGAGCAACCTGGGGTAGTTGAAGAGTCCCTGCCCATGGCAAGGGGTGGAACTGGATGGGGTTTAGGGTCCCTTAAAGAACCAACCCAGCCCGACCCAGTCTGGAATTCCCATCCCATTCAAGGCTCTAACAACCCTTGCACTTTCCCCTGGCTGATCCAGCTCTTTTGGAGGACACCCATCCTTCCATCAAAAAATCAGAATGGCAAATCAGAGCAAGAAGAATCCTAATGGAATAATTTTAATATCTCCTCCAGGAGGGAATTTCCTCCCCAGGAACCACGTGAAGATTGCACCTGGTCCAGCACTCCAAGGCAGGGCTGTGCCTCAGCCCCAAGGACCCCACGTGCACATTCTCAGCCATGTAGAAAATTATCCCCAGCAAAGCTGCTCACGTATCCAACAGCACATTCCTGGCTGTCCTCTGAGCCTGACGTGCAGGAAGGTGGACACAGAACGAGTGCAGATCATTACAGGAACCACAAAGGGCACAACTGTGAGTGATGGTGCTGTAATGGAAATCCGGGAGTGTGACAGCAGGAACGATCCCATGGACACGATTCCTCTGCTAATCCATCACTGATCCTGCTCCTGATCCCACCCTGGAACCCCTGCCTACCTTTGAGTTTGCAACCTGTGACATTCCTTGAAAATTCAGGGGACAGGGTGAAAGTCTAAAGCAACAAAAAGCCCCATATGGATTGAATAATCCCCTCTGTGTTTCCTGTATCCATATTCACCTTCCCCTGCCATCACCTCCTTTTATATCATGGGTTATTATCTATATTTCCATGGCATAAGAGCTCAACACTAAGATCAAAGCTCTGCTGTGCCAATCACAGGAGCTGATTGCTGCCTGACAGAGAACCAAAACCAGGGATTTGGGGTGAAATGTGGGGATAGGGGCAAGTTGCCCCAAGTGACATCTGTGCCTGGGCACAGGTCTGGATGGCACTGTGGCTGAGGGCACAGTAATGCTTTCCATTCTTTCCAGCCATACAACTAAAGGAAACCATCCTGCTTTATTTTATTAAAGTCATATGTTATTCTGGAATTCTGTGTTGCTGTTATTCTGCCTGCTTAGTCTGGCAGTCTAAGTATATTTGAAAACCAATAAAATAAAATATTACCAAAAAACATAATACTCTAGAAATCCACTCCCTTCTGTAATTACAGTTTAATGTCTAACATACTTTGTGCTTCACATTCAGCAAACTTTGATACAGTACTTAGACAGAAATTATGGTGCACCAGAGTAACATACATTTGCTGGCAATGAAAATGGGAAATAATTTCTCTTTTATAATTAGGGGATGTCTGCAGGATGGAGGTGCTATTTGTTTGTCATCACAGAATATGCCTGCCTTGTGTCAGGCAATCAGTTTGACATGTGGAGTTAACTTTAGGTTATCCAGACCAGGCACAGGCATTTGTTCTCCATTTTCTCTTCTGTCTCACAGCAAGTCCAAGCGGGAACCTTTCCTGGGCACATTACATGGAAGGGCAGCATTTTCTTGTAAGGAATGTTTGTTTGCTGCTTTTTCAATCTCTTATTCTCAAAAATACTCTCTTAGCAAAACCACAAAGAGACATTTTCCTGAGCCACTTGAAGTAGGAGACCACAAGCTTTTAACAATCAAAATAATAAAAATTGCTGCTCTATTATGATGGGGAAAAACTTGGGGTTTGCTCTTTTGCCAGCATTTGTGGCATATTTCTAGACATGATGTTGGTAATACAGACCGTGTGAACAAAGTTTGGAAGGCAACATCTTTTAATTGAATGGCTCCAGCAGTAATTATTATTTGGTCTCTCGTTAATTAACAATTTACAAATGGCAGACAGCACGGTATAGTTAAATTACTTCTTCAAGATGACTTAAAACTGGAAAAGGGTTGCAATTATTTTCTATCTGAATTTTGCTTATTTTTTTCCACTGGCAGTTTTCCTTTGACCCTGTAAGAGAATTCAGGGATTGATGGGGGGAAAAACAAAGAAATTGTGTCATCTATGTCCTTCCCACAAAAATTGCCCAGTGTATTCACAGGCAATTTCCCACCTCCAGGAGCAGACTGTAATCACAGCTGAAGAGTGTTTTAAAATCCAGTCTTCTTCACTTGTTTAGGTCCAGGAAAGTAAATTTAATTCTCAAGTTTCTCTTCTTTACACAACCAGAGCAGACAGCACATGGCTTCCTTCAAGCAGAACCATTCCCAACGTAATGTACCAGTACATGTACATGTACCAGTAATGTACCAGGTTCAGCAGAACTGGGCAATCCCTGGCTCTCCTGCTGAATTCAGTCAATGATTCAATTATTAATTCATCAAATTGTAGAATTGTGGAAAGATTCAGGTTGGAAGGGACCTTAAAGCCCATCCAGTTCCACCCCTGCCATGGTCAGGGGCACCTTCCACTATCCCAGGCTGCTGCAAGCCCTGTCACTCCAGGCTTTGTAAATCACTTCTCTCCAGATGTTTCAGCTCTTTGTGTCATTGTGAATTTCTCAGCTCTTTGTCATCGTGAATTTCTCAGCTCTAATGCTCTGGTGAGTCCAAATTTTCAAAAGTGGCCTCAGGAATGGAAGAGTCTCTGTAAGGACATGATGGAGAAGCCCCTGCTTGGGACAGAGGCAAAGCAGTGGTAATTATTGCACAGGGAAGGTGAGGTGCTGGGAACAGAGTAGGTCTTGTTCATCTCCAGCTGCTGGGATCATGGGGAGAAGCAAGGAGGAAAAACTGGAGCTGGCTGTCTGCTGATCTATGCAAATCGTGTGTCCTGTGTGCCTGCATCCAACAGCAGCCCGTGCAGGAGGAGCAGGATGTGCAATAATCCAGCAGGAATGTGCACACGGAGATGGGAGGAGATGAGAACAGATTTTTAGGCACCCTTTTAGGGGATAGTTTGGGAACACTGATCCTTTGACAGGTATACAAAGAGATTATACAATTATCTGGCGTTTCCTTGAGATCAAGAAATACAGCCAGGAGAATCACGTTTCATCTTGGTGATTTAGGGGTGTGATCACAACACAAATGGCATTTAACAAACACAAAATGCAGCCCAGCTTTCTGCCCTCACGCTGGGAAACAGGAGAGCATCGCCCAGGCCCTGCTTCTCTCCCAGAGTCATTTTAGCCTGTCAAGCTCAACACAAAATTTTATGTAGAAAAATAAAAGCTGGTTTATTTTCTGAACAATCTCATTAATTCTTCTGCAGGATTTCACCAGCACACTGACAATTTCTTCCCAAGGATAAGAAGGAGCTGGAAAGCAGAGGCTGTTGCTTTGGTCAGGGTGCAGCTGCAGTTCACTGCTCCTTGTTGAAAGCAAGTCCTGCAATTTTATCCATTTATCCCCAAGGATTAAAGTAGGAAAAAAAAACCAACAAGATCACACCATTGTCACAAATCCAAAAGGAAATAATTCCAGGTGGAAATGAGACAAAATGTCTTATCTTGAAGGTTGGGCCAGGTTGCAAGGACTTCCCAGTGAGGAATCCAGTCCTTGACCTATTGGGACTGACCAAATTTAGTTCCTTTAGTTATTTATTAAATTTTTATAAACATGCAGTCCTAGAAAATCAGTACAGTTAATCCTGGCAGTGGTCTCCCACATGCTGGTGACAGTGGCTTGTCCCTGGGAGCAGCACACCAGCCTGGGCTTATTTCAACTGGAAAAGAAAACTTTGGAGAGTGGCAAATTTTTTGCAGATGACAGAGTTTTATTATGTGTTAGCAACAGCAATCCAAGAAACAAAGTTTAGGGCAACATCTAAAATAGCTGGCAAGGGGAGTGTGCTCTTTTCATTAGTTTTAGCACCCTAAAATCAGGTTCTAACTCAAAGAATTCCAGCAAAAAACGAATGATGGACAGAGCTCTCAGTGAGAAACAGCTGAGCTGAGAATACCACACTGTGCCCATGGATTTTGGGGAGAAGACTCCAAATATTGAAGGGAATCTTTGGGTGAAGTTTCCATGGGATGAAGCAGAGCCTGGCTTCCCCATCCTGCCACAGAGCTTAACTTTAAATGCCAATTAAACATCTCCTCGTGGTCCTTGGCCAAGGGATGCAGATGTTCAGGCTCCCTCCCTCCCTGCCACGTGAACAGCCTGGGAAAAGCATTACCCTGACAATGCTGAGAGGAGAGGTTGTCACTTTTTCTGCTGCCCAGGAGTGAAATCATAAATCAGAGCTCCATGAAGGGGCTGGCAGGGCCCTGCTGGGAGCTGGGGCTGCTCCACACCGGCTGATAACGAGGGGCACAGAGAAATGCCACCTGTCACCTTGGCTTCATTGCACCACTGCGACCACCTGGCAGGGGGGTGAGTCCCCTGCTTCTCCAGGAGCACCCAGGGACCCCTGAGGGGTGGCTTGAAGCACAGCTGGAGCCATTCCCATGGGAACAGGCTGGGCACCCCTTTGGCAATATCTACCCTCAGCTTAAAGCTCCTCAGATCCTCTAGATAAGCTCACTGGTCTGCTGCTTTTATGCTTTTTAAAAAATTAATATTTTAAAATGCATTCCTATTCACATTTTTAAAAAAATAATTTAATTTATTGTGTTTTTTACATGGATACCAATGTTTTATGGCCAATAGCACTCAGGATGTTGCAGGATGTATTCACTGAGGAGCCTACAATACATCCTATTTTCTTGGAGGATCTCTAGAAAGACATCCCTGGGTAACAGATATTGTAACACATGTGTGAAATACAGACAGTGAAATTCCCAGTGCTCAGCTAAAGCAAGGGACAAGGTCTCGTGGTTCCACATGGGCTCACCAAGAGCAACTAAAAAGATTTCATGGCAGAAAAATATATTTAAAGTTTTACTCTGTGGCACAGGGTTAAACACCTGCTGTGCAGGACCGAATTTCTCCACAGAGCAGTGGGCAAACCTGCCCCAGGAGTGATGCTCAGGGTGGTCCCTACAGCAACAACCCTTTAATCACACCACAAGGACAAACCAAGGGAGCCCCGTCCCTCAAAGGTCACTCAGGGCCGAGGCAGGAAGAGGGGAATGCTTAGGAATTCCCGCTGGGGTCTCGTGTTTTATTTCTCCTGAGGAGGGAGGAATGGTGGCACCAGAGATCAGTGATGGAGCTGCTGGGCAGCGCTCTCCTTTTCAAAGGGAGGTGAGCCCCCAAAAGGCCCCGTCCTGCTCCTTTCCCATGGTCCAACACCACCTCACGGGCTGCAGCTCGGGGTTTGATTACCCTTATCATCATCTGAGCTTCCAGGGCTACGTATTTTAATAAGAGACATAAAATTATCCGATCTGCTCTGAAACCCCGCCGCAGCGTTTGTTTCAATGACCCCCCGTGGTTGTGAATTCGGCAGATTGACTATGGATTGTATGAAGAAGGATTTCCTTTTGTTTGTTCACAAAGCATTGCCCTTTAATTTAATCATATGTCCCTTTGCTCTTGTACAGTTCTCTGTACTCTGCCCACTCCCCCTCCCCTCCTTTGTTTTTTTTTTTTTTGTTTTTTTTTTTTTTTATACAATCTGGACATCTCCGACCATTCCAGTGCTAGCTGCAATTATTTCTCTTAATTCAGTTATTAAAAAATGTCTGCTCGCGGCAGAAGCATTGCGGATCTTTAGTCAAATTGATACAAATATTTTATTAGGATAATTAACAACCTTCAGCACAAGCTTGTTCGGGAGAGCATTGGAGAAACTGAGCGGGTCTGAAATTTGAAACAGATGCAGGACATATTCATAAATAAAACCAGACCAAGTCAAACTGTGGCCTGCATAATAAGACATCACTCACTGTGTTTGCTATATATTTGCAGACATGTTGTTAGCTGCATTTACAAAAGTTAGGTGCTTATTTGGAAGCTTTCACTTCTGTGAGCTTGTGATACTTTCTGTAAAACAAGAACCATAAATCATAGCGAGCCCGTTTGAAACCCGTGCACCTCCAGATAACCAGCACTTGTCAGTAGATTGTCTAAACCAGAGGATTAGCCAAAATACAGATGGAGAGGAAACACAGACTGTTTACGTTGAGTATTTTGGCCAAGAGCCCAAGGAAATTACAATCGATATGGATATAGCATTTCTGAAGAGTTATGTAGCAAAAAGTGCAAGAAAATACTCTGACAGAGAAAATAAATAAAGCTGACAGAGGCTTAATTCTCTAGATCCTGTACTGCGGATAAAAATTAGAAACATTAAGCCATTAAATCATTTCAGCAGGACTTTAAACAATAGGAGCAGGCTCGCCTGTTACTGCACAAGTTTAGATCCATCTCTTTTGTAGGCTGGATAAATATTCACCATTGCAACTCTAACACTTCCCACACTTCCCATACACTGCATGACCTATTTTCCCAGTCCTTTTTCATGGGGGACAGGTTTTAAATAAAATAGAAATTCCTCTTGCTTCTTACAGATTGGAGTTGATTAAATATTCTACTGATAAAGGGTAAGCAAATGTCAGATTCAATATAATAAAAAGAGAAATGAGAGTTCATACAAGCAGCAAAGCAAACAATCCATTTTCATACTTTATTAGAAACATTTATTGCCATAATGACTGCATTATACTAAGCAAGCAGGTGGAAAGGTGCTCTGTGCAAGATATTCTCAAATATCTTTATTTTGAGGGTTTTATATCTCCAATATTTAGACAGATGTTTTATTCCCTATAATATAGTCAGAGTATGAAATGCTGTAATTTCAGTTACTACATAAGGATCAAAATTGTACTTGAAGATCACGGCCTGTCATTGTGATTTCGGCAATAATGGCAGACCATTAAATGCTCAATTTTTCTGCTTTGACTTTATATTCCCAATGGTGAGTGGCTTTAGCTATAGACGGCAGAGCCCCGCGTGCAGCCGCAAATGCTCTGCCCAAATTTGCGGAACGCATTGCGAGCGCTCCTCCCGCTCCTCCCGCTCCCCCTGCTCCCCCTGCTCCCTGCACGGCTGCAGGGACACGCAGCTCTGAGCCAGGAAATGCATGGAAACCACAGAGATGGCCGGCCCTGCCTCTTGCTATCAAACAGCTGGCACTCGTTATCTTAACAAACAGTGGGAACTGTAATTAAGCAGATCTGTGTTCAATAAGACACCCAGTGCCACCAGTGCTACCCCTGGAACAAGAATGGGAGCTTGTTCCAGGGCTGGGCTTTCTCTTAATTTACCAAATCAGGAGGCCCGGTCAGCAAATAATGTAACAAAAGATTTCATTATTATCCTTCATTGAATTTAAGAAAGAATTTAACCTATGTTCAGCGCTCAGGGCCCAGGCTTGCATTCCTCCTGCAGCCCAACTTCCTATGAGAGGCAGTGGGAGCACAAGGAAAGCAGGACTCGCTTCACTCTAGGATTCTCATTACTATTTCTTTACATCCAAGGCATTTTATTCTCAAGGATTCTTCTGCTTAATATGTGTCAGTTCAAGTTTAGAATAAGAAAGAGGGAAAAAAAAAAGCCTGACATGTTAACCAAGGAAATTTACTACTCAGTTTCTTCTTTTTATTAACAGAGATCATTAAGACATCAGTTTTTTTCTTTTACTGGCAGCATTCCACAGCCAGAGTATTCACAATGTCTAGGACACTTTCATTTTGTAATCTGGAGGATACAGTATATTAATTTTCAGGATTTATCACAAGAAAAGTGAAGTCATACTAAGTACAGTAGGTGTAACTAACTTTCATGTCAAAAAAGCTGTAAAGAGTGCCAGAAGCTCTGCTGGGCTAATAATAAGCTAAAAGGATATAAACTTGATTAGTCTCACTTAAGAAGCAAGAAGATAAAGTAAGCTTGAAAAGGCCTTTGCTCTTCCTTCAACTTCAGTGGGTTGAAGAGAATCATGAAGCTTATCACCATGAGATACTCACTATAATGCCAGTATAGTTATTAGTTATATGTTAATTTATGCTCTGCTGTGCCCAGCCGCTGCCACACCAGCAGAATTTGTAATTCTGTCCAAAATCTTTGCAGCATCTCAGTGCTGTCACACTGTGTCACATTCCCTTAAGTGCACCTTGCATGGTGATATAAAACCTCCTTATTAAAAATTTTCAGCTACTAGAGGAAAATTGTTCCTCAAATGAAGGATCAAGGATGTCCTTTCCCTGCTCTTGAAGGCTGTGGATAATCTGGGACTCTGCACCCTCCACTCTCCCCACTCTTACAATAGGAATTTGGAGGAGAGAAGGCTCCAGATAAGCTTCATTGCAACATTCCAGTATTTAAAGGAGGCTCACAATGAGGGAGTGTGAATTTTTACACGGGCAGACAGAGTTAGTATAAAGGGAGATGAGTTTGAACCAAAAGACCAGAGATTAGGTCAGATGTTAGGGATAAATCCCTCCCTGGCAGGGTGGGCAGGGCTGGCACAGAATTCCCAGATTTGCTGTGGCTGCCCCTGGATCCCTGGCAGTGCCCAAGGCCAGGTTGGACATTGGGCTTGGAGCACCTGGGACAGTGGGAGGTGTCCCTGCCATGGCAGGGGTGACTCTGGCTTTAGGATTTAGGCTCCTTTCCAACCCAAACCATCGAGAGATTCTATTCTGATTTGGAAGATTTTTGCTGCTCTGTGTTGATGGAGGGATCCATGAGATCTAAACCAGGACCTGGGGCTGGGATGATGCCTTGAAGTCACCAGTGCTGTGGGATCCCTGCAGCTACATCAGTGTCCACCCCCTTCAGTAAAATCAGCCTTGGGATGAACCGTGGGTCCAAAATTAAATTACTACAAAGATACTTTTTGTTAGATGCTGACTGCTAACGTGGATTTTATCTTAGCTGTTTAATCATCCTACAAATAAATGTAGCAAGTTGAGCCCAGCTGCCAGGAATATTTCCGAAGATTAACACAGGGGTGGAAGAGCAAGTTTGTTGTAGCTCAGTTTTCTAAGGGGAAAATGCACCAAAATCCACATATTTGCAATCAAATTTTAGTGAACTGTAACCACACACCAGTGTTGGGCTCACCCCTTGCTCTTGCAGAATATTGTTGGTGTGTCTCTTCCAAAAGTCTTTGAGTTTGAAATAGAAAATGATGTCTGGAAATACTTGAGCACCTGGCTCTGACAGTTGCTTGCATTTCCACACCATTACACAGCCACGCTTTTTTTTAACCCCAGAGAATTAAAACCAGTTAAGGGATAGCACATCTTAGCGTGTTTTATTAACTTGTGTTAATCCCACTGTGCTTTCTCCATCCTCACTTAACCTTTGCTCCCCCAAACACTCACTGCTTCTTGAAGTTGGCCATGACTGTTCCTTTCTCAGAACCCACGAGTCTCACCCCCAGGTGAATCAGTAAATTGATTGAAAAATGACTTCTGGTCACTCACAATGAAAATCAGTCCTGCTTGGCATCCAAGCCCAGGCAAGAGGACACAATGTGGGCTTTGGACTCCAGGAGAAATAAGATGGACAGTGACTTTCCACCCCCAAGTGTTTCCCCAAGTGATGGGAGCAGTCTCCTAATGAAGAAAAACAGTATTTTATCAAATGTAAATTGTAGTTAATGGTGCACATGGTTGCCGTGCTGGTATTGATTATTAAGGATTAAGAGGAGTTTTGGGGTGGAATATAGCTGGAGTATGAAGTGACATGGGCAAACTGGGGTTCTCCATTAGGTGACATGTCAGTACAGCACCAAAAGTGCTGGGATGTGTGGAAGAGACACCAGGATGAAAATGGGAACCAGTGCAGGAAATGCTTCCAGAAGGAATGGGCAGAGCAGGGGGGAAGGAGAAGAGAATGAGACTGAGGGATGGAAGGGAACAGAGCAACAAATATGGGAGGTGACAGGGCAAAGGGAACAAAGGGTGCAGAGGTGGGCTGAGAACGTGCCTGGGAGAGCTGCTCTTTCAGATGTTGCTTCCTTTATAAAGTGGAAAATATGTTTAAAATCATCATCAACAGAGTGTTATTCAGGCAGAACACACTCCAGAGGTCACCAGGCTTTGGGATATCCCAGAGAAGAATGAGAGGAGGGCATGAGCCTGCAATACCTGCACAGGCAGATTAATAAGTTTGAGGGGGCCAAAAAACTCAGTGCTCTTCAGGATTTACAGGCCCAACTCCAAGATATTTTCTCCACCCTCTCTATTATAACCTGCAATATCACATTTTGTTCCTTTCTTATTTTTTTGCTAGAAAGAGTTAAAGATGATTAAGGCAAAGTTAAATATCTCAGTTTTGAGAGATCTTTGATTTTATTTCCTGGGTTTGGACGGAACATAGAAGTTGTATTTGTATAATAAATTACTCACTGCATAAACCACAAAACATGAAAAAAAAATTGCAAGGACAGTGGATCTTGGCAATTACCACATTAAATGAGTTCCAATAAAACCATAGACAGAGTGCAAAGGTTTAGGCCTTTCTCTACATACATAAAACTGCTTAAGCAGTTCAAAATTCCTTTCCTCTTGGTAGTAATTTTTATACTGATACCAATTTCTTTTTTTTTTTTTTCCTTGTGTATGGAATAAATCCAACAACCTGTAAATAATAGTAACTCCAATCCAAAAACCTGTATGTAGAACAACTAGAAGGCCCAAGCAGTTCTCTGAATTCCAAGAACCTCACCTAGTTCCTTTTGGAATTTTGGGATTTCTTTCAATGTGAGGTCCCAGAGTGGCTTGAGTCACAGCCTAATTCACAAGTGACTCTGAATCCAGCCTGTCCCTGCCACAAAAGGAACACCCAACATCAAAAGGGACCCTCAAAAAGGCTCAGGCTTCAAAGCACCCAGTTCTGGAATGACAGGGACAACGGCTGGAGCTCTGATTTGTACTTGACAAGGGAAGAATAAGGTTGGCATGAGATCAAGGTTGGAACAGGATGTCCAAGGTGGGATTACTGTCCCTGGAAGTGTTCAAAAAGGTGTGTGGGGACATGGTGGGCTGGGCAGTGCTGTGGGAACACTTGGAGTCAATGATCTTGGAGTGCTTCTCCAGGCCAGGCTTGTCTGCTTTTAAGATTCAGCTGGACAGGGTGCTGGGCCATCTTATCTAGACCTTGCTTTCCTAGGACAGGTTAGACTGGATGATTCTTGGGCTCTCTTCCAGCCTGGAATTCTCTGATCTCCTGGAAACACCATTTGGAGAAGCCATTCGAGTGCCCCACCAAGAGGAGCCAAGCCCAGGTGATCCTCAACACTTTGGAAACCAAGCCATGGCCTTTGGTGACTGAGCCCCACTCTCTACCTGTCCCCAACATCTCACAATGATTTAAGCACCAAAACTCAGCCACATAATTAGCAGAAGAAACTGAGGGTTCCTGCTGCAAGGCTGTGATTAAATTAGCCATTTATGGATTTCTGAGAGAAAGGAGACTAAAATGTTTTATAGTGTAGTTAAAAGAACCAGTGAATGATTCCCTCATGTTGAACATTTCCTAATGTCAGAAGCAGGGTGGATGACACAGGAATCATAAATCCAATCGAGAAGTGTTAAAAATCACTTTAGTCTGCCAACTTACTAGAAATTCAATAAAATGGTATGGGAGAATTTATTTGTGTATGTGCAATGGATATGTGTGAAATTAAACCCACGGAGGTGTCAGCGTGCAACACACGCATGACAGGGTGAGGTTGCCCATCACCCACTTATCACCAATGGGGAAGAAATGGGATTTGGGAAAACTGTCCTGGATGCCTGACTTGAGGACAGAGGGGTGGCAGGGTGGGTATGGGTTTTTCTGGGGACAATTCCACGGTTGGTGGCCCCATTGAATCCTCACACTGGGAACGGCCCCAGAGCTTCAAGTGAGTTGCTGTTTATTTTTTGCATGTTTATTTTTCACTCCACTCGTCCTGTTTAATGTATATTAACTCGCATTTTGCCTGCATGGAGTGAGACTTTTAAGAGGCATGAAATGACAAAACAGGGCTTTGTTTTCCAGCCAGATTCCCTCCGCCTGCTCTCCGCCGGTGTCTGCCTCGGCTTCCAGCTCCATCATCACATCCAACAGAGCCTGGGGCAAAGCTGGAGCAAAGCACCCAGCGCATTCAATTTACAAACAGAAATAAACACCTTTCCGGCAGGTTCTACATAATCACTAAACTAAACCAGGGGAGACCAAGGAGAACCCACCCACAGCACAGCATTTTTTATGTCGTTTGTGTGCGGCGCTGACCCTTTATTTTCTCGGGGAAATCACGCTGTTAGGGGGAGATGTCTAGCACTGGGATCTCGGATGGCATCTCAATCTCCCCGTTTCCCCAGGAGCTGGTGGTGTGGCTGCTGTGTCACACCTCTGCAGGTTGCCTGGATCTGTGGCTGCTCCATCCCCAACCAAAGCCAGCACTGTGCCCCCCAGCCAAAGCCATGAGCACCGAGACACCCAACTTTACTGAGCAAAAATGGATCAGATATGAAAATGTCTGAGGCAATAAATTAACACACAGCAGGGGAGTGCTGGCTTCATCCCTTCTAGTCCAAACAGTACCTGACACCCATTACTGCTACAGGAGCTGGGACTCTGTAGTGGTGCTGGAGTGAAAATGATCATTCCCAGAGGATTTGGGGCATTGAAACAGGTATGTGATGGATTCTGGGAGAGAACCTGTGCAGGGGTTTATGGTGTTTGTACACAGAATCCAGCTTCACCTGCCACCATGTTTTCTTGGGATTCCTTGTTTTGATTAACCCAGAAAGTGGGTTTCAAGTTCTAACTTTAAGCAGAAGTTTATTATTTTAAATAAACGTCTGATAATAACTTCTCATTATTCATGCAAAGGTCAATAATGTATAGCTAACACTCAGAGAACATGGAACATTCCTGTCCTGACTGGATAAATTTATTTGTAGAATGATTAAACAACTAAGATAAAATCAACACTAGCAGCCAGCACCTAACCCTTAGTATCTTTGCAGTAATTTAATATTTACTGTGAGGAGCTGTTACACCTATTTGAAACTTATCTACTGGAAGTTTCAAAATGCAATTTTTAATATAACTGACGTCTCTTTCTGCGAGAGTTTCTTCCAGGAAAATAACACATGCTCCATTTTTAGCATTGATGGCAGATAAACAAAAATGTTGTTGCCAAGGACTTTATTGCAAAATTAAATGTCCTGGGAAATGTATTTAATTTGCTGCTTTCCCTAATACTATGCCAAGCTCTCCTTTCAGGTACACCCATGTAAACCTACCCTGACTTGAGGTTTTACTGGAAGGCAGGGTTTCCTTACTTTCTGTTGCACACACATTGAAACTAAAGAAACCTATGAGCTCATGGACAAATTGAGAGAGAACTTAGATACTTCTTTCCCCTTTCTTCCCCTTCTTGGCTGAAATTCTGAAATATGAACACTGGATGAAAAGGCAGAATTCAGAATTTGAGCCCGCTTCATGCATCCCACATTTATCTCCTTGGCGCAACGCTCATTTTTCCATGAAAACAGCCAGCAGCTTGTGACACCAAGATCCTCAGACTCCTTCAGATAGACAATAAATAATTAGGGTATGAAATACATAGACCTATAATAAAGGCACATTCATGTTCTGTGGGTCAACTGATAGGGCTGGTCACCAAATTCATTGCAAGCAGCTGCAACCTGCCCATGGTGAGACGGTCTGGGGAGAAATGGATTTGGCTCCAGTGCTCAAGTAAATACAACATAAATCCATGGTGCACACTGAAATATCAGGTTTCAACTTTATTTTTGCCCAGGTATGAAATAACCATAACTCTGTGAAACTCTGACCTCCTGTGCATGTGTGGTGTTGATAATTCCCAGGCTGCTCAACCCAGGATCACTCTAGAGGTATTTGGGGGCAAGAAGTGAGGATATGGAACCTGCCAGACCTGCAGGTGCTGGAACTGCTTCTGAAACTCAAAGTCCAACAGCTCACAGGTTTTTCATGGCTGGTTCTCAGCTGTGGTTCTTTATGGCACGGGGTCAGCACTTCCAAAGGTTTTGGTTCTGCTGGCAGCAACTCCCCACATTCCCCTTGGAGCTGCTTAAAAATCAAGCATTATAAAAGTGGCCTCCATCTCCCAAACCCTATGGAAAAATGGGAAAATATGAAGATTGTGGTGGGGAGTGTCTGTGCTCAGCCAGGATGGCTGTGGAGGGGTGGGTGCTGGTGCAGCCCCACTGTTGGCAGCCCCGACCCTACTCTGGCAGGACACGCTGCCATGAAAGCTCCATTCATCTCCCCGTGATGGACACTTTAGAGCAGCCTCTCTCAGCTGTTTAAAGTTGAAAGAGCATCCAACCCTTTTGAAGAAAACCTACAGATCACCTTGGGAAGTGTCACCACAACTGCTTCCCTCGGCAAGCCAGGGCCAAGGCGCTGTGTGCTCACTGCTTGCCTCTGCTCCCTGCTCAGCTTTTTGTGCTCCTGAGAGCACATGGGGACATGTGGTCACCCCAAACCGTGGCCCAGGTCCCTTCTCAATGTCACATGGCTCCCACGGGTGGCTCCAGGACCACAAGGAAATAAAAGTAGGCTGCAGTATTGAGAAAATTATGTACGTCCACATTTATCCCTAACGAAATCTCAGCCATAACAGATTTGATTCCTCACCTCTTTGCAGCACGTACAGAGTGGTTTGCACTTGGAAAAATCAGAACAAACTCGACATTAATGCTGCCTCTCTGACAAGGTAGTTTTATATACTCAATTACCACCGCATTATCTTTCATCTCGACTATGTGTGAAAACAGTAAGAACCAAATATATTTCACTTAGGGTTCCTTCATTCCAAAGACTTTGCCTTTGTCTTCCTTTACCCTATGCAGTGACAGCAAACTTCATGAATTAACTGGCTCATGGTATAACTCATGCATGGAAATCCAATATAACCTCTTGGCTATGAGCAGCAACACTTCGCTTATCGTACACTAAAAGAATTTTTACTAGTTAATTAAGATTTGTTTGCTTAATTTTTTTTCAGGCAGTTGGGGATGTTGCTCCTCTGTCATTTGGCTGGGAAAATCGTGATGTATACACTGTATAAAAGTGCCAAAATAAGAAATGTGTAGACTGCAGCGTCTCTGGTAGTAAATCTTTTTTGTAATCCTAACTTCATATTTCCATTGAATTGTTCCTCTCGAGCTGTGCAGACAGTTGAAGTATTTGAGTGTAGTCACATATGCTTTGGTGCTGCTAACAGCCCTAAAGTTGGTAATCCTGAGGCACAAACGGGGCCAGGGATGCTGGTGGCACTCCTCAGGCTGCAAAATATTACAGCACACCTTATATAGTGCTTGCTTTCGAAATTTCCTTTGCACTTTGTTTACTATATATTCCAATAGTGTAATATTAAACAAAAACAGTGTGTCCTGTGCCAGAATGATTGATTACTACACCGTGGCAAGGTCACCTCCTAGGAACAGGCTGAGTGCAGTAAGGGCTGTCTGACTCATACAGTTAACACTATATCCGCATTGTATGAATGTCACCAGCAATCCAGTGATTTATTGCTTGGAAGGCTCTGTTCAATTTTTTCTGCCTGACCAAATTGCACATTTTCTAGAAAAAGAAGCAAAAATATTTCAGCACATGGATTACCCCAAGTCCTCATTTCTCCCACTAGGTTCAACGAGTCTTTTCAAAGATGCTGATCATCAAGCCCTCATATTTTTCACTTTTTTTCCACCCTTTTCTGCCAGATATTTGGCAAAAATGATTATTGCACTAATGAAAAGGTGCAGCAGAAGATTGAGGGGGTTTTAATCAGATTTTGGTAACATCTGTGGACCAGGAATAAGGGCAGCTGTATGTTCTGTTTCTTAATTTTAGTAAGATTTACTCTGGGTATAAAATGTTAGCCTCAGGCAAAATTTAACTGGCTTAAAAGAAAAGAAATGATAGTCTTACAGAAACTACCCAACTCAAACTGTTTGAAAACAGTGACTGAGATTAATCCCTCTCGCTCTAAGAAATTCCTACTTTCTGACAAAGAAGATATAATTATAGATTGAGAGAAATGACTTTCAAAATTAACATTCCAGCAGACCCCAACATAATAGATACATTCATTCCTCGTGTATCTGCATGGAAATCAAAGGAGATACATCATGTTTGAATCGGGGCTTTTATTTTTAGAACACGCAGCGCGTTTGCGGCTCCGAGCAGGAGGGAGAGAGGGGAGAGCCCCACAGGCAGCCAGGGACTCACACTGGGGATCCAGCAAAAGAGGATGGGTTTGGGAAGGTGTTTGGGTGCCTGGAAATTGAGGTAGGTGCAGTAGAGGTGAGTGTTGTGGCCTTTTCAAAAATCAGCTTTTTTTTTTTTTCTGTAGGCATCTGTGTCTCGTCTGCGACTTTAGGTGTTGGGTCCATAACCTTAAAAGCCATTTTTAGCTTTTTCTTCCATCTCGTGCCATCCTATCATTAGATCCCTCAGGAAAAAATAAACCAAAGAAATCAACAGGAAATCTAGGGTTAATATAACATTTTTATCTCAAAGAATAATAAAAGCTGGCTGGGTGTTGTGTCTTAACAAACGCTACATAATGCATCAATTAATGCTGCATTTATCAAACTGCATCTGACACCAGAACTGGGCTAGATCAGCTCTCCTGGACCCCTCACAATTCCTCTGCTTTTGCTATTATGACAAAGAGTGCACTGTGCAATGCAACTCCCATTACCTACGTGCCCTTCAAAGTGCTCTCTGAGCATCATCTCAGAGCCCACAATTTGGGAAGCAACAACTGGAACAATCCTGAGATATTAAAGGCTCTTCTTCTGCTCTTGCTTATACCTGTGAGCCAATTAAGTATTTTAATTTTGAACGGGAAAGGAAATTAATCTGGGGTGAAAGAGCACGAGAAGCTTGTGAGTTTAGTCTATTAAACCCCAAGGTGTTCCAGCTCAGCAAGGATGAGTTCATCGATTCAGCTCACTCGAGTGAACAAACAGAAGGGAGCGAAAGGAAACAAAGCCAAAGCCGGCTGCTCCAGCCCAGCACACCCCAAAAACCCCCAGCAGAAGGGGGAGCACGGAGCCCCAACACCCCAGCGCTGCCAGGAGCCGATCCCGCGGCAGCTCCATCCCCGGCATGTGACTCGGGTCATACTTCATCTTCTAATTGATACCTGCCATTGCCTCATAACTAATGATGACTAATGGTAATATCCAGAAAGACAAATAAAAGCTAATGCAAAGCCGGGCCGTGGTGCGGTTCCCTTTGGAAAGCTCCCGGGCCATTAGGAAGCAATTGGAAGTGGAGATTGATGTGCCCTGGGGGTTGCTCCCAGGGATGCGGCGCATCTCCAAAGCCCCGGGGCTCCGGAGGGGGCGAGCCCAGCCCTTCCCAGCTGTGCCAGCCGGGCCACCCGGAGCACGGCCGGGCCACGGCAGCTGGAGCACACGGCCCCAGACACCCGGCAGCGGCCACAGCACCTCCTTTTCTCCATTTCCCATGGCTTGATTTATTTATCCACTAAGCCCCGTGCAGCAGTGGGTGCAAAAAACCAAGGAATGAAATGCCACAGCGCTGTGGACAGGCAGTGACAATAAACTCATCTCATTTTCAACAGGTAGTACCTTGCACATGAACAACACCAGACTGGGTTCACAGCTTGATCAAAGGCGCTGGTTTTGCAGGAGAGTCATCTGCAGCGTTTTGGAAAAGTTATGCTCTTTTAATTACAAACTTTATGTCACCCAGTGCAATTTTAATGTAATGAAACATTAAACTGGACCTCGTGCTTGATGTAAGTTAAAATTATTCATTGAATATTAGACCACTAGGCCACCTACTGTTCTTTTACAAATGGTTGAACTATCACGGGGTTACAGAACTTAACATGTAAATTGCAGCAGAAGTTATAATTTCTGTTGCAAATCCCAAAAGACTGTCATTTAAGTCAAATATATGAGTGAAATTTTGCCTCTGTGCCATAATAATGCAGGGAAAATGACCAAAACCTGAACACTTTTAAAGTAATTATGAACCCAATAATAATGCATTTGTAGTTATTTAATCAAGGGCCTTAAAAATTATTAATAGCAAGTTCTTCTTATACAAATGGAGTTTTAAACACTGGCATTTAATTTTAGGGATAGCAATACTTGATCTAGGCCATTAGTGAGATCTTTTGTAAAGCCAAGCAGCCTGTGCCTTTCAGAGCCATTCCTGCTCATCCCTGAGTTCATTACTCTCACATAAGCGAGGGCAGCTTTGTAAAATAATCTTTCTTAAAATGAATTTAATATTTAGCTGCACACCGAGAATCTTGGGTAAGTTCGCTTGGATTTAAAAAATCGGGGATTGAAATCCCCGCATGGAGCAGATTTGCATGGATCCCGTTCAAATCCACTGGATCGTTTCCCTTCATCCCCAAAGCCTTCGGAGCAGGTGTATAAATAGGAGAGGGCAGTTGCAGGGAAATTATTCGCGGTGCCTGAGCTGCCTCCCAGCCACTGCCGAAGAGGAATCTGAGCAGTGACTGTGCATCACCCTGAATCTGTAATAATAGCACCTTTCCTGTCACTCTTTGTCCCTTCATTTTTAAGCGCGATTGGGTCAGGAGCAGGCAATTTACATTTTTATATAATCTTTGCTCAGGTGATTCAGCCGCTCTGAGGCTTTAACATTTTGTGTGCAGCTCGGGGTTTCACCTCCCCTCCCGGAGCATTTCCATGTGCTGGGGGTCTGCCATCCTCGCAGCTGATACAGATCTATTTAGCTTCTCCCCCTTGCCATACCTGCAGCCTGTAGCAGGTTGTCAGGGAATGAATTTTCATTTTCTCCCCCGTGAGTCCATCACGTGGCTGTCACCAGAATTTGCTCTGTCTGAACTCCTCCATCCCCCTGATTTATGGCTGCTTGATGAGAGGTTGGAGGGCTCTCAGTGTAGCAATAATCTGCACCCTGGCCCAGCACCCATCCAAAGTTAGGATTTCCGATCTAAATATTTAGTCCCCGCGGTACAGCAATCATTTACGAAATTATTAAATAACTTTTCGCCGGACCCAACACCTTTGGGATATTTTTCTAGGTCAATATTCATCAGGAGACCCCGAATGTAAAGGTTAAGTGCACATTTCCTCCTCCAAATAAGAATGAATTTCAAACCTGATTGATTCTGGTCATGGAAACCGTAAATACTTACTCCAAATGGTAGATAGGTTACTAAGTCCACTCATTTCCACATCTGATATCGATAATACTCTGCTTCCCCCTTATCAGCCCCTCTCATATTTCACGGCGCGTGGGGAGCGGGCCGGGGCTGTCGGGGCTGGCTGATGGTCCCTGCCTTCCCCCTCGCCATTCTTCAGTGGTCCTTGAATCTTTCACCCCTGTCACTCCTCTTTCATCATTATCTGAGGTGATCGGTCAGCCCTGTGCCACCACCTGTCTCTTCGATCCGATGCCAGCAGTGCTCCGCGGAACTGTCACTCCCGAGCTCCTTCCATTTCTAGTGAGTCTCATTAACACCTCTCTTCCCTCTGGCCATGTGCCACTACAATTTAAGATGACTGTTGTTACTAAACACGCGCGCGCACACACACAAAATATGTTGAAATAGCGTTAAGAGGCTGATTTAAATCTATTAAAGCCTGAGAATTTGGAGTTAAAACCTCCCTCAGTGTCTGCTGGCGGTTAGGGGGGGTGGGGGGGTGGGTGAATATATTTTGTGCGGATGTATTTATACCTGGGTAAATATCTAGATATGCATGTATTCCCCCTCCCGTGGTTTCCCTCAGCCTCGGCAGCGCTCCTCGTCTGGGAACAAACGCGCTGCCGGCCCCCAGACACAAAGCCCGAGTAAAGAGGATTTATGCCGGGGACATAAAGGCGGCTGCGGGAAGGGAGAGGAGCGGCGGCGGAGGCTCCCAGGTGATCCCGGGGACAGTGGCATCCTTCCACTCTGGTCCTGCCGAGAGCCAAACCTGCATTTCCACGTGGGCACGGGAGCAATCCTGGTCAAGGGGATGGGATTAACCCCGCGTGTGGGGCTGCCGTCACCTCCTTTACCTCGGTGTTTCTGTCCACGAGCAAATAGAGATGATAATGCCTCAATAAAACTGCAGTCCCAGAGTGCTTCCTGGGAATGACACCACGGACTCATCCAGGCCACCCCTACAATAAAATGATTTTAAGATTTTAGGCACCCAAAAACGCTTACATGATAGGAGCAGTATCAGGAGTGCCATGGGGAGTTTAGGATGGAGATCAGGGAAAGGTTCATCCCCAGAGGGTGCTGGGCACTGCCCAGGCTCCCCAGGGAATGGGCACAGCCCCGAGGCTGCCAGAGCTCCGGGAGCCTTTGGACACTGCTCTCAGTGGGGTTTTTGGGGTGTCTGTGCAGGGCTAGGAGCTGCACTGGATGATCCTTGTGGATCCCTTCCCACTCATGCTCTTCTGTGATTCCATGAACATCTGAGCTGTGCAGGCACATGGGAAATATTTTGCCACCCCATCTATGCCATTTAAATCCTTTCATGACTTTTTTTGAGGACCTCAGATGGTTTTAACTGACAGCTGTTCTTGCTGCAATACTTTCACCCTTAGGATGAGCTGGGATTTTTTTCTCCCCAGGTCTCCAAAACCAACCTGTGTTCAGATGGCACAAATGAGAAAAGGGTGAAGCAAAGAGTGAAAACAAAGAGTTTTGCTCCTTTTTGGAGGCCAGGCCAGCACAAAAGGCATTTCTGAGAAGCTCTGCCACCAGGGACAGGCAGGGACAGGTCTTTGCAGCTCATGTGTCCTTGCAGATGGATGTTCACTGCCACCACCAGCCCTCACACTTGGAGGGAAAACTTTCTCTGTGGAAAAAGTTTTAAATCATTTGAACAGGCTGCCCAGGACAGTGGTGATGTCCTCACCCCTGGAGGGATTTAAAAGCCCTGTGGAGGTGGCACTTGGGGACATGGGGCAGTGGTGGCCTCGGCAGTGCTGGGAATGGTTGGAATCCATGGTCTGAGATGGATTTTCCAATCTCAACCCCTCAGTGGTTCTGTGGCACAACCACAACTTCTCCAGGGTGAGCAAGCACCTGCCTAAGCCTTCACAAGGGACTAAAGGAGATTTCGGAGCTCACAGGTTTGTCCTGCTGAGAAAATGATGTTCAGAAAGCTAAAATTCAGTGGGGTGGGTATCAAGGAGCTGTGCATTGTCACCTGCTCACAGGGACCATGGGACACGTGTGTGGGTTTACACATCTGAACTATTCAGTGCAATCACATTTTACAGGCAAAATAACACTGACATAGTTCTCATGGTTCTTTTTGAAAATAGCAGCCTAATATCCTGCATGCTTTTTTAGGAAAACCCAATTTCAAAATCAAGCAATGGGAAGGAATTTATAATTTTTTAGATCTGAACATACTAAAAGGATTAAACATGTTTAGCAACTTCCCAATTTAAAAATAAAACATAACACTTTTAATTGAGTTGGATTCAACCCAAAACCTCAGGTGTGACCACCCCAAACTCACAGAAAGTGCAAGAACCTGTATTTAGAGCTAAAGCTAAATTTTGCTCCTGGGTTTTTGTTTTAATACTGAGCAAAGTTTTAATATTGGACACCCAAGTTTCAATTAGGCTTAAACAGTGAAGAAGGGCTGCCTGTCCAGAGCTCCCTGCAAATTAAAATCTCAGGGAGAGAAGGACAAGGAGCACCAAAAGACAAGGAGAAAACTATCTTTTATTCCTTTATCTTTTATCTTTTTATACCTACCAAACATTTCCACACAGATTGAGATCTGAAATGCCAAGCCTGAGTGTGGATTGAATCATTTTTGCCAAGATACACACTGTAAAAATAAAACCTTTGCGACAGAAGTACTTCCAGCAACTGCTGCATGGATGGGGCTGCTGGAACAGCATCCTCCAGGCAGGGTCCTGCTTTTCCCAACCTAAATTCCCAATTTTCAGCTGTTCCTTCCTTGTGCACAGTGTTTGTCTTGTTTATATCTAGTGATGGTGCTGGTCCATCTAACACCAACTCACTGTGCTCAGGATAAACCAGTGGAATAAAGTATTTCCACAGGGCAGGTTTGATTTGAATATTGGGGATGAATTCTTGGTTGTGAGGGTGGGCAGGGCTGGCACAGGGTGCCCAGATTTGCTGTGGCTGCCCCTGGATCCCTGGCAGTGCCCAAGGCCAGGCTGGACACTGGGACAGGGACAGTGGGAGGTGTCCCTGCACTGGCACAGCCCTGCAGGAATCATTCCATGGCATCAGTGGTGTCTCCACACAGAGCCCTCACAGCATCCCATGTTTTGCAGGATCTTGTGCCCTGTCAATGTCAGGAATTGCATTTCTGGCCCTGAAGTTTGCTTGGAACATTATCGACCAGGAAATCTTGTTCTGTGACCTGGAACGTGTCTGTCAACAGCACTTCTTGGTCTCACAGTGTCCAAAGTGGCAAAGGAAAGTTCCTGTCATGAGCTCAGGGACAAGTCCTCGCTGCCAAGGTACAAATAACACCCAAAGGCAAGCCAGAATACAGGCACTTTTCTCACCTTTTTCTTTTCCCTATACATAAAAACTTGTTAAAACAAGGATTCCAAGAACAAATCTTCAGCAAGGAAGGAACTGCAGCAGTATTTGAAGATGGTAATTTAAATTATGCATTTCTGGTGCACAGATTTAATTTTTAACCAAGTTTTCAAATTTCTTCTAATCACATAATTCATGTTTTAGGTGTCTCTCAATCCAGAATGAGTTTGAAGTACTGGCCTTGCATATCCCAATCCAAAACCTCACCTAAAGTGTGTCCTTAGAGACGCTGCAGATTTATTTTTAAAAGAAAACAAAATTCTTATTTTCAGTCTGGCTAAAACATCAGCAGATGATCATCACATGCCAAAAGTGAGTTGTTCTTAAACACAAAAGAGCCCAGGGGGGATGGCAAATCCCAGTGCTCCCAGGAGCATTCCTGTGAGAATTCCAATTCTCAGTGCTCCAGACTAAACAAGGTTTAGGTGAAGGGACCTCCCTACCTCTGCATCCTCACAGGTTTAAAACAAAAACAAAAACAAAAGAAAAAGGGTTTTTTTGGCTGAAAATCATCTGCTATCACAGGTCAATGGGTTTGGTGACTCTGGACATCCAGATCTGTACAGTGCCTCTTCTTTAGCTGTAGGGGTTGCTCCCATCCACTCAGAAGAATGAATCACAATTAATTCCTGATATTAAATGGGTTATAAAGATTTTTTTCCCCACATTTTCACAGAAGAGAATTTTCCAGTAAGCATTTGTTTGATATTCAGTGTAATAAAGTTTTAGGTTCAACTCTACTATAAATAATCATCAGTTATAGCAGTAAATAATAATAATAATAATAATAATAATAATAATAATAATAATAATAATAATATTTCCAGCAAGATTTTTCTTCCTTATAAAAAATGCTTATGCTGATCACAGCTCACCTATGGAACATGAATTTATTGGGAATTGGGTCCAGGAGAGTTTCACAGATCCTGGTGCATGAGGATGTGCAGGTCATGTTCACCACACCAAGGTTCAAAACAAAGTCATAAGTTTTTCCTTCTTCTTTTTTATTTTCTTCAAGTCAGATAATAAAAGCATCTCCAGACCTGGATTTTTGCACTTCACCACTGCCCATCTGAGTCCAACATTCCCATCCAGCTGTGCCTGGAGACCACGAGGTGTCTGGGGACTTCAGGATTGGGGAAGAAAAAAAAAAAAAAAAAAAAAAAAAAAAAAAAAAAAAAAAAAAAAAAAAAAAAAAAAAAAAAAAGACAGACATGAGATTTAATTGGAAACTGAGAATACAGGAAGCCACTAATGGCAGTGAGACATCACCCAAAGGTGTCTGAGGGTGCTGTGCTCACCAGGGGGTTGGAGGACGAGCAGCCTTTCATTCTTCATTTGGTTTTTCCTGAATTTTCCACCCAAATTTCCGCTCCAAACTCATTTGTTCATCCCTGCAATGAAGCCTCTGACCTGCTGATTTGTTTATTTTTGTTGTTGATTTGCCCATCTGCTGATGTTGGTTTTGTCATTTGTTTACTTCAAGTTAATGTTTCTTTGATTTTATTGTGGAGCACTATGAGGTCCTAAATGATACGGGCATGTATAAAAATAAATGATGGTTATTTATCATTATCATTATTGCACTTGGCCAGGCCTTTATCTCACTAAAGATACCGCTGTCTTCAGGGACCTCTGAGATTTTGCTTTTAATCTTGGGGGTATTTCTAATTTCTAGGATATATCCCTAATAATGAGCTGCCCAGGAAAACTGTGATCTTAATTTTCCTGAGCATCTGATGAGACACATTAATGGTGACAGGTAGAAACAACCCAACCCCCTAAATCCCACTTTCCAACACAGCATTGGGCCCTTTTCACCGTTTTAATTATTGGTGTAAAAAGCAAAGAGCAAATACTGATGAAATTTGTGAAATTCAAGCTCTCCTCAGCTACGGTGGGGAATAACAGTGTGGGTTAAAGAGGAGGGAATGCAGTAAGTAAAGTACTTGCCTGGCACAGGGAAATGGAAGAAGGTTAACCAAGTTAATCTTCCCCTATTTCCTCCCCTCCTCACTCAAGGCCTCCAGGCTGAACCGTCATTAGGAACCATATAATTGACTCATCCACAGGATTTCCTTTTTGTGTTCTGAATTATGGCAGATTTTCCACATTCTTCTTTTTTTTCTTTCTTTTTTTTTTCCTTTCCTTTTCTTTTTTTTTTTTTTCTTTTTAATTCCAAACATTTGAAGCCTTTAACCAGGAGGAATCCTTCATCCACAGGTAGAAAATTTGTCCTATTAGTGAAGAGCACATCCCCATTTCTAATTCAGGGCATCACATATTCCCCAGCACCATTAAAATCTGCTGATTAACCAATGGACCAATGGATCTCTGTGTGCTATACAGCTGTCACATCAGATGTTTGCTCTGCCACAATTGGTGTGTAATTTTGCTGGGTTTAAGTGCAGAAGAGGGGAATTTCCTTGTGATGGTACAAATAATTCATCACGGGCTATGGCTCGAGATTGTTATGAGGGAAAGAAATATCTCACAGTTATACTGTAGTTCATCCTACACCTGACAAGAGAGTGTTTGGCACATATAGTGGAAGCTTGATAAAATGTTTTAAAATCAGACACCAGGAAAGAATTGCAAAAGAAATTCTTCTTCAAAAATCATTTGGTGCTGAATTATTTCTTTTTTACTTGAAAGCCCCGTTAATACACAGGAAGCATAGCAGGGCTGCTATTAAACGTGGGCTAAACCCCGGCATAATCCCTCAATTCCTAGCCAGGCACCTTCTCTTTTTCCTTCTGTTTTGTTTTCCAAACTGATTTTCAAACCGGAGAGAAGCGTGTCCTATAGCAAACAGTCTAAAACAAATGTTGCCAGCTCCGCTTCATTATGTGGTACATTGTAGTTTTATGCATGTACGCTGTGTGAACAAGAGGGTTAAAAGTTAAACAGTAGCCTAGGGCTAACACACTTGCAAGCTGAACAGGTACAAAATAGGCTTTTGTTGCTTTCAAACTATTACTGTATGTCTTTAGCAGAAAATAACGGGAACGGGCATCTTGTGTGCAAAAATGTATTTCCTGACGGTGGCAGGTATTGTGGAATGGGCTTGGTTTAATGGCTGAAATGCCCATATGACCTTTAATCCAGAGCTGTAAATTTGTCAGTGTCTGCAAGTGGCAGGATATCATTCCTAATGAGGCCAGTTTTTAGGACTTGGTGCGCCAGGAGTGGCGTCGGGGAGGGCTCTGGAAAGGAACCTCACGTGGGTTTGGGGGGAAATGTTGGTGAATCATTAAAGGGGAATAAAGGAGCGAGCGGCGACGAGCCCGTAACAATTCCCATAAAGTCGTGAAGAACACAGGCGAGCTCAGGTTATTCTGCATTTCATAAAATGATAAATAACTCCTAGTCATGTTTATGTATAATGAATTACAACCCCGCTACGTTTACCTTAGTAACATTTTACAGAGGTTGTATTTTACTCCCAACTACCAATTATGTCATCATCCTGGCATTTACCTGGACGTAATGATACACAGCAAAGCCATTCTTGGAACATAACTCATTGCTTAAAAGTGTTTGTAAAGCCAGACTGCATCCTATATACTCATAATGACTTGGAGATTGCTATTAAATTTTACAGATTAAAGTTTACTAAATCTTAAAAGTCTTGCACCGGTTCCAATATTTCTTATTAATCCTAAAGGAAAAGATATTCTGCTATGGAAATGTCAAAAAAACTGTGCCAGCCTATCTAAAAATAAACAGAGATAACCCGAGCCAGGGGCAGAGAACTTATAAAACGGATCCATAAGACAATATAACTACCCCAACTCCAGTACTAAGCTGTAGATGAATTTTAATGGTTGGTTTAAACTGCCATGGGATGTTCCTTGTGCCATCATTGTTGTTTTTTGTGGAAAAGAGGCTGGGAAAGGCACAGAGGCTTCCTGGTGCAAGTTTTATTTCTGCAGGACCCCAAAACCTCAGTCAGAAATATCTACTGTAACATTATCTTACATTTATTCAATTTCATTTCAGTTTGAGAAGGATAGCATATAGATCTTTTTATAAGCTTGTAAGGTCACCAAATTTAAATTAAAGTGACCTCTTTTAAAGCACATTACTAAAAGTACTATGTGGAGGGAAATTTAATATGAATGGTTAAAATGCATGGAATTCAGATTTTACTGTCAAACAGCTCAATTAAACAAATTGAATTTTTAAGCAACAAAAGGGAATTGAATCAAATTAGAACCAGAGTGGGATCTGAAATGTGGACATTTATGAGTGATAGTCACAGGGCCCTCCAGCAGTGAGTTTTCTTTATTTGTTGCCTCAGCAGTTAGAGGGGTTGGCAGGCTGCAACACAAAAGGATAAAAATGTTCACCATTGAAACACAGTTTTTGGCTCCCAATAAATCATCTGTCACTTCATCACAGCCCAGTAGATAATGAGCAATAAAGTTTTCACACTCAGGCAATGAGGAAGCAGACACAAGAAATACAGCTAAAGCTGCTGTGTCTCTTTTCTGTAAACGCAAGGTGCTTTGTGTAATAAATGACCTCTGGATTTCTGGAAAAGAATAATTCCAGCCTCGGTAAAATAAACCATTTGATGCACTAAAAAAAGCCAAATCTAATAACATTACTTAGTTCCTTTAATGAAAGAAATAATCACATTATATATATGAGCTACAGCCATCTATAACAGGAAGAGATTCCAGGGTATTACCTCTGAAGTTGTCTCTCTATTGCCAGCAAAGCACATTGCTGAAAATACAATAAAGCTGCACAATAATTTCGAGTGGGATTGTTTGCAGAGATTCAGGAGACATTTGTGTTTGGGGCCCGAGCCTGGGAGGTTCTCCCAGCCCTTCCTCCCTCGCAGAGATGGATGCCCAGCCCTTCCCCAGGGATTTGCTGCACCACAAAGAACCTCTGAAGGTCTCAAGATGCAGCAGCATCAGGGCAAATTGATTGCAGACAGGTCCTGTCTTGACCCAGAAATAGGAAGTGTTAATTTTAATGGTATTTTACCTTACTCCCATGCATTCTCACTGCTGTCGTGATGAATATTTTGCATTGTTATGGATAACCCAACCAAAAAAAACCAAAAAAACCAAAAAAACTGTTGCTCTTTAGCTCAAAATCACTGCTTGGTTTGTTGTTAAAACTCAGGTTCAGCTTCCTGATGATGCTGAGGATATTCAATTCCATATCCAATTCCATATCAAAGCCATTCCAGCAAGGATATCTGGGATGGCTGCCTACAAAGTCGAGTTCACATGCAAAATGTATCAGTCAAAAAGTGACAATGCAGCCCATAAACCACATAAAACATACATTGATTCACGTTTTAACTTTATATCACCATTTGAAGGGACTTGAAGCAAAATAAGATCAGATATTCTTGTCATATGCAAATGACAACTTAATATTTGCATAATATGTCAAGGTAGAAAAATGCAAATAAACTTTGGAAAAGTCTGTACTTTTGTTATTCTCTCATATAGCTAATTAGCAACTTGAAAGGAAATTGAAAGCTTCTCTTTTCTGAACTCCATGTCAGCTAAAAAAGGCACCAAGCTCTGCTTATTTCTAGACCATGTAAGATGAGCAATTAACATTCCCCTTTTATTGAACTGCTTACCCTGATCCATAGCCATAAATGTTGTTTATCAGCTTCCCAAGTTGGATATGGACACTCAGCCCCCTTGGAACAGGGGGTCACACAAATGGAAATGCAAAATGGAAATTCTGCCATCAAAGTGGTGTAAATCCAAGCAAAATTCCTTGTAATAAATGAAACCTTGGATTTGCCCCAGAGCAGAACCAAAAGAGCAACAAGGATGGACTTTCCTACTGGAAAATATGTGAAAAAAGGTTTTTAGTAGCTCAAAATTTTAGTTCATTACAGGCTTGAATACTCTGAGAGAAGGCTTATACTGTATTTTTTCCCTAATATTAAGGATGTATTATTTATACCGACTGTATCCACGCCACAGAACACACGAGGAGAGTTTGTTTAGCAACAGAGTGAAAAAATATTTGCTACAGGGGCAGTCTGGCAATATTGCTTGTTAAGACATGCTATTTGTAAGCAAATTTATATGAAAAGTATGCAATGTCTAATACTAAACTACTCCAGCCCCAGACTGAAGGGTGATTTTACAAACGTCCTGCAGCACTCAATCATTCCTTCATTTTAATGTCTTTATTTTATGATTTTGTTGATGAAATACTACTTACCCAGTGCTCAAAATTCCTTTTAGGCTGCAGGCACTGGCTAGTTGACACGGCAAGCCATATTTTACAGCTATATATTTCAGCTTTCTCTGTCCAAGTTGGAGGACACAGTAGCCAAGATGGTTTTTCATAGTAGAAATATATTTTCATATTTATTTATTGATTTGACTAATGTATCTATTTTTCAATTCACATGCTTATGTTTCAATCCATTAAAGTGATTCATGGTCAAATAATATGTTATTGCAAGTACAAAGAGGAGATAAAACCACTGTACACTGGCTATAACACAAGAATAAAAATAATAAAAATCCATTGCATGATTAAATATAGTTTTTAATCCCCACCTGATCACGTGTAAACCGATGTTTTTAATTATTTTTCTTTAGAATGAGTGGGGGATATTTTTCTTTTTCTGTAAAATGCAATTACTGATTAAATAAGTACTCAGGAATGAATACTCTCACCCAACCTAAAGTGCTCAATGTTAAACTCACATAAAGCATCGAATTACTGGCAAAATAATAATAAAAAAAACCCCCAAAAAACTCAAAAGGCTTTTAATTAGCTCAAATGAGAGCTAAATGGCAGCTGGTGAAGGAATGTTGAGCTTGTCACCTCCAGGTCAGGGCTGGAGGGAAGCTGGGCGTGGTGGTGGCTGCTCAAGATCACCTGGAATTCCTTTAATGAAAGAAATAAACTTTGGTCCAGCTTTTTGGAGACAGGCAAGAAGTTCCCCATGAAATGCAGAGAAATGCATCCCTCAGGAGCAGGGCAGCCTCCAGGGCAGGGACCAGCCTGGGCCTTACACTATTGTGAGACTTTCCTGGCTGCTGTTTCACCAAAAATTGCCTTTTCTCCTGTCCTTCACCTCCAAACAGAAAAGTTTTATGGCAAGAAAATGCCAGGTGGGGCCTTGGGGGTTGGCCAGGTCCAGCCAAGGTGGGATCACCTGGTGCCAGGCACAGGATCCAGGGTCAGCTGTGGGATCAGAGAATCCTGAATTTCCACCATGGTTTGGGTTGGAAGGGATCTTAAATCCCACCCAGTGCCACCCCTGCCATGGCAGGGACACCTCCCACTGTCCCACTGCTCCAAGCCTTTCCCAACCTGGCCTTGGGCACTGCCAGGGATGGGGCAGCCACAGCTGGGCATCATCCACAACATAAACATGAAAAAAAAAAGAGAAAGGAATAAAAAAAATAGGAAAGAGAGAAGAGAAGAGAAGAGAAGAGAAGAGAAGAGAAGAGAAGAGAAGAGAAGAGAAGAGAAGAGAAGAGAAGAGAAAGGAGAAAATAGAAGGAATTCTTTATTTCCCTTTTCTGCCTTGAAAAAAAAAAAACAAACAAAAGCAAAAGCATTTCAAATGAGTTTTAGGGAGTCAGTTTGGAGGGAATGTGGAAAAAGCTGATGCCATTGGTGAAGACTAAAAAGAACAAAAACCCCCAAAACCCTAAATATCCTGAAAGTGGGAAGATAATCAGCCTGAGAGGGCTGGGACTGAGATATGAAGGACAGCAAAGCAGGCACAGAGGAGCAAGGCTCTGAGCCCATCAGGAACCAGTGGGGTGACATCCTCAGACATCCTCACACACACTCCAGCCCCTCTGTGCTCACTGCAGGGCCCGGGATGGCTCCGTAATTACAGCCCAGCCCTGGCAATTCCCGCAGGCGGGAGCTGAGGACTCTGTAGGAATATCTGGGAATGGGGCCGGGAGGATGCAGAATTTGGGAGGACACCCATGGGCAGCCTGGGGAGCCTGCCCTGATCCAGACAGGCTTCCAGAGGCAGCTCCTTTGTGCACCCTGACTCCAGGAAAAGGGAAAGGTACTTTAAAGTCACCTTAGGTCCCCCTGGGAAGCAGGAGCACAGAAGGCTGTCAATGTGTTGAGGTAGAGCAGCTGAGAGGCTCTGGAGAGAGAGAGCTAAATGAATAGAAACTTGTTAAATGATGTGAGTTAATGAGAGCATTTTGGAATTAACCAGCTTCCATGACTTTAAATAAAACCCCAATGTCATTTTAAATTGGATTTTGTACATTTTTGAAACCATTATTTATTTATTTTTTTTTTCCGTGAGGTGCACTGGTGGGAAGAGGGAAACATTAAAGTTTAACCTCCTCAACCCACTAGTGGTGAAATATTGGCATTTTTCCAGTGGATTCAGAAAAAAAGGGAACAGTGGCAAGAGCCAAGAGGTTTTCCAGGAGAGGGGGAGTCACTCAGCCCTGTCCCCACTTTTGTGAGGGTGAGGAGCTGGAGGAACACGGGTGGTGGGGCCACCATCCTCTGACCCTACATTGTCACATTGGTCACCCCAGCCCTCATTCCAGACAGGAGGAATTCCATTCCTTGTGCCCAGTGGATGGGCACAAACTGGTTTGGAAGCCTTGTTGTGTGCCCTGTGCCTTATGGGCAGCTGGCACTGGAACAGCTGCTCCTGGCATGGACATACCTGGATTGCCTTTATGGCACTCAGCACTGGTGAAATGGCCATGACTTCAAATTATTTATTGTTATTTTTATTGTTATTTAGGCCAAGTTTTATTTCTTTTAAAGAAAGCCTGTCCTAGGCAAGGTTTGGAAGATGAGGGAACATGCTTTGAAGGAAAATCAAGTCAGGAGGAATCCGGGTCATTCCCAGGCAAGCCTGGCTTGTAAAACAACTCTATTCTTGTATCACACTTGTGCTGAAAGCCAGAATAATTCTGGATACATTTTGGAAGGCAATTTTCAGCATCAGTTCTATATTTGCAGCAGCTCTGATTTCTTCAAACCTCCTTAGAAGAATGTTCCAGTGGGACAGGCACCAGCCTAGGACTGTCATGGCTAAGGTTCAAATGTCTTTATTATTTACATGCCCATGGAGAGCATCCTATTTGATACCTTCTGAAATATTCATGAAATTCCGCTGCAAAATCTTCAATTTTTTTTTTTTCTTACTTTATTTGTGTTGTACTTTCTTGCAGGTACAAAGTGGGGATGTTGGCACTGAAGACCAGTGTGACATTAAAGGCTATGATGATGTCCCTGGCAACAGATTCTATAAAAATATTTTAGTCAAACAGAATCCCAGACTGGTTTGGGTTGTAAGAGACCTTAAAGGCCACCCAGCTCCAACCCCTGCCATGATCAGGGACACTTTCCACTTGACCAGGTTGCTCAGAGCCCCAGATATAATTAAATTTGCTCAGTGTAACCATTAGTTGCCCTTCTATGACACTTCTACAGAATGACTTTGTTAGGAAAGAGAACACCTGTGATGGTGGAGGGCAGGGAAAGTCTCAAAGGCATTCCTAAGTCATAATTAGCTTTGTGATGCATAAACACCCACCAAAACCGGATTCCAGCTCTCCCCCAAAGAAACCGTTCTGGGAAAGGATTCAGCACCTTAAAGAAAGGGTCTCCAAATCCTGGGGCCAAATCTTGGGTGTTAATGTTGGACAGGACAGCCAGAAAATGGGACTGAAAACTGCAGCCAGGACTGGGGAAAGAAGTCCCAAAATGGGAGAAGGAATGGGAGAGAAGGGTGGGAAGTGGGACATGGGAAGTCCCACGGCTGTCCAGGGCTCACCCCAGGCTGCACCAACACAGAGCCACAGTAAACTTAGCACTAAGCCTCAGTTTAAAAATTCACTGAGTTTTTATATGATAATTACTGTTATTATAACTGGCCCATGAAATAAACACCTCTCCCAATTATGCCAAAGGCACGAGGTCCTTCAGAGACAGAAATCTCACAATAAGATTTACTATCAGCATAACGATGTACAGGGAGAGAGGTGCAAGATGAATAACAATAATATTATGGTACATATAACGTATGTTTTAATTAGCTAAAGGTAATCAAATGAGGTTTGTCACGATTATATTAAGGTCAGGTCTCCACATGGTTTCATCAACAACATATTAAGACAAGGGAGGTGATGCCAAATTGGGGTTTAAACCTAATCAACATAATTAAACAAAGCAAGAACATGTGTTTAGAGCTACACCTATTTTACTGATCTCTCTATTTTAATTACTCTTGCAGAGTAAATATTAGGACCAAAATAACTCCTAATTAAATTTTTCCATACAAACAGAAAACACAATCTTCTTTTAATTTGCTATTTTTGTCGAATGAATGTACAATATCCAGATCTTTTGTAGGAGAAACCATTTCAAAAGTGTGCTCAAATTATGCTAAACAGCCTAATACATTCCAAAGTATTGACATACTGGCTTCAAATGTGTGGGAAACGGGAAACTACACTGGCCCAAAAAAGTCATGGGAAACCATAAAAACAAACTAAGCATAATTTAAACTGATTGGATGCTTCCTTGCAAGAAGTTCTTAGTTTCTAAATACAAAATGTGGACATTGAAATGTGGTCAAGTTATGACTTAAATTAGAAAAACATGTTTTCTTAGGTTTCTATCTTGCAATATTTGGCACAACTCAGACACTGGGGAAAGAGTTATGTCAGCAACATTTCCAAAAGTGTCTAAGTGGCTTTGCCTGGAGTTACATTGAAATGGAACTTAGGCACTCAGAAATCCAGGGGACACGAGTTCGTAAGGGCTTACAAATGTTTAAAGCTGTCTAGGTGTCCAAAAGAACAATATATGTACATTTTAAAATTAATATAAGTGCTTTTTAAATTAATGGCCTGGAGGAGATGGCATCTCATCCATGTCTAGTAGAAGTTTGGACTTGATGATCTTGGAAGTCTTTCCCGACCTTAATGGTTCTATGATTCTACAATTCTACTCTGTATAAAAGACTGGGGATATTTTTTAAAGTAACAATCTTTGGAATAAACCTAAATCCACTCAGGTGATCTGTTTCACTCCTGATGCCTTGGATGGGATTTCCCTGAATTTTGTTGAATAAGTAAAAGCAGAACCAGGTCTGTAAACAGAAGTTGTAGGTAAGGATTCCACACTGAAGACCCGAGGGTCCTCCTGGAATTTGTGAATACAGGAAAAACTGCTGTGTGCTGATGTGCTTGAAATGTGTTTCACAGAGACACAGAATCCCAGAATGGTTTGGGTTGAAAGGTTAAAGCCCATCCTGCTCCTGGCAGGGACACCTCCCACTGTCCCAATGTCCAGCCTGGCCTTGGGCACTGCCAGGGATCCAGGGGCAGCCACAGCAAATCTGGGAATTCCATCCCCACCCTGCCAGGGAGCAATTCCTTCCCAATATCCCATCCAGCCCTGCCCTCTGGCAGTGGGAGCCATTCCCTGTGTCCTGTCCCTCCATCCCTTGTCCCCAGTCCCTCTCCAGCTCTCCTGGAGCCCCTTTAGGCTCTGGAAGGGGCTCTGAGCTCTCCCTGGATCCTTCTCCTCTCCAGCCCCAGCTCTCCCAGCCTGGCTCCAGAGGATCTCCAGCCTTCAGAGCATCTCAGTGGCCTCCTCTGGACTCATTCCACCAGATCCATGTCCTTCCTGTGCTGGGAACCCCAGAGCTGGCTGCAGTGCTCCAGGTGAGATCCCATCAAGGTGTAATAGAGGGGCAGAATCCCCCCCTCCCCTGCTGCCCATGCTGGGGGGTTTCATGTCCAACCTCTCACCCACCAGCACCCCCAAATCCTTCTCCCCAGGGCTGCTCTCAATCCCTTTAGAAGGACTAAAGCTGGAAACCAAATTTTCACTCAAGAAGAAGAATAACTAAAACACCCACCAGGACGGGGGCTTCTCTGTCCCCAGCCTCCAAGGCAGCACAGAAAGAGTTAAAAACGTGGGAGCAAAAAGTTCCCAAATCCTCACGGATTCCGTCAGAGCCGCCGCTGGCAAGCGCTGGCACGCCAAGGACCCCAAATGAGTTAAGAACTCTTCCACTCCATCATGAAGAATTGTTCTCCAGAGTAACTACCAGTGGGGAAATGCTTAAAACACTTACCATATGTGGCTAAGAAGGGTCTAATTTGTCCATTTGGAAATTTTGCCTCTTTTGAAAGGATAGTTAATTCCGAGTAATTTATTTCATAGATGAAGCTTTCTTCGGAGTGGTTAATATATCACCCTTGGTTGCCTGAACAATTAGAAATTGTCACCAAAGAAAAATGTCGCAGTTCATGTAAATAACTATTTACCTAAAGGAAATGGGAATCCACAAGAGTCAGCACACTTTAATGAGCCATGACAATAGGGAAAAAAAACCCCAGCCAATGGTACAGTGATTCTGCTAAAGCTGACATTGCTTATGGTAAAAATTGGCCAAAACAACTATTATTTGTTGGGGTTTTTTTCATGTCAGAAATAATGCAGCTTGAAATTTTCAACAGGCAACATGAGCCCAGACCATTTGTTACTTCTGATGGCCTAATTGTTCTCCTGGCAGAAATAAAAAATTAGGGCACTTATGTCATTTACCTAAATTTCTAATTAATGCAATGGTAATAGAGAAACTGGAGCAGAAGAAAGTGAGGTAAAAAAAAAAGTAAGTTGGGTGAAAAATGTTTCTCTTGGCCTTTCTACAATTTGTCTTTGTTAACTTTCCTATGGACTTTCCCTCTTTAACAGCAGGTAGAGTGATCTCTGCAGAGATGTTCCAGAGTTTTCCAACTGGACAGAGGCATGCTGGGCATTGAAAAATATGATTTCTTCCACCTGAGCTATTGAACAGACGTGATAAAAACACCAACTGCAGCACAATGTCCTTTATGTTGCCTCGAAGGAATGTGCCATTAAAATGATGTTAGAAATATTCTTCAAAAGCAGCTAAAAAATCTGCACTTGGGGCTGCAATTCCAACCACAAGTTTTCCATTGCTCCCGTGTCCTGATGTCCAACTCATCCTGCAAAGCAAGTCCTGGCTGGTGTATGCCCTCATTAGGATGCAGGATGAAGAGAAATGCATCAAAATGCATAAACACACCTTAGAAATACCTCTGAAAGTGTCTGGAAATCACTTTGTCCTGCAGCACTGGCAAGTGTCCACCATCTCCTCGATATTTATTGTTGGAATGACACGGAGGAGGCTCAAGGTGATCCATTTATGCCCATCTTCAAAGAATTCACACCCACTCCTTTGAAGGGATGCCACACCTTGATCTTGGCACCACTAATGTCATTAAAATACTGTTAAAAGGAAATGCACAAAAGCAGAAAATTGGGGAAATTTTAAAAGGAGCCCTAGAGAGAGTTTATCCAACGAGAACTCAAGGAAAGGTCAGATGGAGATGGGATCCCAATCTCAGCCATGCTCAGATCTACCTGTGCTCATACTTCCAAAAGTTAAAGAAGTGAAGTTTCCTATTGCTTTACAAGTATATTCAAGTTCAGCTGAAATTAAACTGTGAGTAAAGCGCAAGCAAACCAAGTAAACATTGACATGTGCTAGTAAATTATTCTAATTCTTCTCTTAACGCCTGAGGTGCTTTCCTTAAGTACTAAATGGAAATAAAGAAGAGGGAAAACAAGAGCAAGGTCAGAAATTCAAACCTCCAGCAAATGTCAGCTCAGGGTAACAGGGAAATGCCAAAAGTCTGCTGGAGATTCATCCTTGCAGTGGTAAAAATGCTTTCCAGTGTCTGACCACATCATAATCTGGGGAGCCACCCCCTAAACATCCCTGGAAGATTTCCCCCTGATTTTTGCTTCATAAAAGCAGTATTTGCTTTCAAACAATGTGAGTTCCTTTCTCATCCATTACCTGAAGTATCCTGGAGCTCCAAGGAGTAACCTTAGTGCCCTCACTAGAATAAAGCCACGATATTTCAAGAGTTAACAGCAAACACTGATGCAGGGAACATTTATGTTCTGTGCTTATGTTCATTTATGTTCTGCAATCAGCAAGCCCTCGACACCCCCAGGTGTGAGCCTGCAGGGTGAGTGCAGGAGGGTCCCACCAGTGCCCAGGGCAGGCCTGGGAGCATCCCACAGGATGATGCCCCAAAGGATTCCCTCTGTCCCAGGCAGGCAGGAACAGGAGCTGCCTCCCCAGCTCCACTCTTCCACCTGGGCCTTTCCATTCCCTCTGCAATCTGGGAGCAGCCTTGGCACGAGCGAGGTGTAAACGCAGGGCTCACAATAGCACCGGGAACTGGCAGGAGCAGAACTCCAGCAGCACCAGCAAGTCCTGCTAAAATAAACACGTTACAGACAAAGGTCATGGTGCCTGTTAATATAAAGAGTGCGTCGTGTATAATGCATTCAAATGCCAGAGTGAGAGAGGGAGATAATATGATCCATTTGCCAGATTCCTCCTTTTAGTTGTAACACGAAGCCATTCTGGGCTGGAATGACCCAGAGATGATAATGAAGCGGATGATGATGCCATTGCCTGTGATAATGGTGTGACAGGGAGAATACCCTGGAAAACTGCACGAGCTGATAAGTGCAAAGGTATAAACAAACCCAAACAATATGGACTTACAGACATTAGCGCGGAACAAAAGAGAGGAGGAAAAGCAAAGCCAACTGATCAACATTAAAAAAATAAAAGACTTTGCAAGGGTGACTTTTTCAGCGATTTTTGGAATTGCAGCTCCCAAACCCAAGCCCTTCCCAGCTGGAACAACAGCCAAGTGCCTCATCCTGGGGGGGAGGGCACCTCTCCGTGCTCGGGAACAGTTTGTAGCAAACAGCCCGCGATATGAAAATGTATTTAATGCAATTAATAATTTAAGAAGTGAGAGCATGTGCTCTTGGAGAGTTAAATGCTTGTCAGAGTGATAGATGCACGCTTCAGCACCAATACATTTCGTACGAAGAGCAGAGGGATTTTGCAAACTTGTGTTGACCTTGGGTTGCGGTGGAGAGGAGGCAGATTGCGAAGGCAGGCCCGCGTACGGCGGGACCGCGTCCGCTCGCAATTTACAGCCCTCTCCCCAATTAAAGGACTGTAAAAACATTAAAATTAATGCAGTCTTAACTCCAGAGCAGGCTCTACTTTCTTAATTAGTGCATAATTATTCAGTTTTTGATATCCTGGAAAATTATCACATGGAAATTATTTTAGGCGCAGTAACAATAGCAAAAAATCTCTCTACCCCCCCCCCCCAACTCGATTAACATGTGGAAGTAATTAACACTTTATTACAGTGAAAATACTATTACTGCTAATGTTTAATGACTTTTGCCATTGCATCATAAGCAGGAAATTTAGAACACTACAGAGCAACGGTCTGCTATAAATACAGTCCAAAGATTATAAACCAGAGTCAGATGATTCGCACTAACAGCGTTTAAGACAGGGATATGACATACAATACGTTTCCAAAATGTCACAGGCAGGAAATATAATTTTCTTGATAAAGTCCACTCCATACAGCCAAGCAGGCAGTGCAATAACGCTGGATGCGTTCGGTGTAGGCAGCAGTGCTCAAGTCCTTGTAAAAGCCTGTTGTTAATCAAATTGAAACATAAAACCCCAAGCATAAAGTTATTTTCTCATAACAGTTTAATAGAAATTTCCAATCAAACAAAGGCCAAAAAGTGTTATTACAACATGAAGTTCCTTGTATAAACAACTTAAAATGAAGTAGGGGAAAGTTTCATGGGATTTATGGATTTCTTTATTTTCCTTATTTCGAGTAAATGTCTACTGTAGATCTCCTATAAATTCTCAAGAAATTATGCACCAGCTTTAGATGATTCACACTAACGATAATTAAGACACTGAGTCCACGTAAGTGTCGAAGAGGCCAGTGCTCAGGAAATATCATTTCAGTTCAGCTGGTGTGATGGAGCCAAATGTGCCAGAGACAAAAGGAGACCAAGAGGGATGGAGACAGCTCTGCCTCGAGCTCAGCTTCTCCACGGCTTTGACAAGAGCACAACAGATGGGTGGAACCAGGGCAATGTCTAGGAAAACGTTTCAGTATCAAAATGTAAATAGAGAATTGTGTTTAATATTCAGCACAGCCTTATGGAAATTCCCAAACAAACAACGGCGTAAAGCAAGGCAGTGTAAAGGATCTATAAAAAGAAAACCAAAATAAATATAGAAGGAAACAAACGGAGAACAAGGCTGACCCCGACGAACCTGCATAAAGGCATTCTTTGCTTGTTTGTTGCTGTTTATGCTGTTGGGCTGAGAATTAATGAAGCTCAGCACTAATCACGATTCAACCCATGGAATTATTTTAAATTTTAATATTCCATGTGCATAGCTCATTGGGCTTTCCCCTTTTAAATATTTTCCTTGATGCTTTAAAATGCGTTCATTGATCTGGACCCGTTTCACTGGCGAGCTAATGCAGTTCATAAATTAAGGAACTCTTGTTTTAGAAACATCTCCTTGATCCGTGGGCCATGGATGTGGAGAAGAAGAATTTGGCACGAGGATGCTGAATATAAATTGCTCTTTTGGAAGGAACTCTTACCAGCCAACGTCTGGAGCCAGCAGGCAAGAAGAATTCACCTGAAGTGGACACAGCTTTTCGCTCTGGGATTAACTTGTTGCAGTTGCAAATGAATCATGAAACCAACTTTGGCAAAGCTGAGCCTGGGCCAGGGCTGGAACCAAAATAATGTATGTGAAAAACCTGAACTGGATTATGAGGCCATCTGGAATGCATTGGCCGCCTGCATTAGGAGTAGCAGTTTCCTTGACAGAGGTTGTGAAATATTAGAATTCCTAATGGAAGAAATATGGCAGTGCAAAATGACACAAAAATCACACAACCTCATTCCCTGACACGGAACAGTGAAAATGCGAATCCTTCTCTCAAGGGTGCTCTATCAATCCTTTGCAAACAAGGCACTTCAGCAGGCAGAGGAGGGGCTGACAGGGCTTAACCCTTCCCCACCACCAGGCAGGACAAGAGAGAGCTTCCCTCTTTGGGGAGGCCAAAAACAGGGAGAACATATGGCAATCCTAAATCCATAGGGGAAATTCCTTCCAAACTGGGGGTAACTCCAGCACAGGCACCCCAAGGAGCTGGATACCCCAGGGACACACTCCTGCCACTCTCACCCTCCTCTGGGTGATGTTCAGGTGCCTCTAAGGCCACTCCCTTGGCAAATCTTATCCGTGGGTGATGCCAAAGGCAGGGAGGAGCCAATGGGCTTATGGACAGCAGCAACCAGACCCCTGGGAGATCTGTAATTAACAGCAGAAATCATGGCTATGTGCCCCTCAAAATATCTGATTTTTAACATTTGTGATGGAAGCTTAGTCTACACCTTGGAAGGCCTGACCCACAATAACTGCTTGCTGCACTAACATTTCTGCCCCCTTGGTATTTGCATTCAAATGATGAGTATTTTCCTGGTCATAATAATTTCCCAGTAAAAATTCTAAGACTGGGACCTTCCCAAAATGTGTATTTGCACAGTTGGTGATATCTACCTAGGAATGGCTCCATATTCTTCACGTTTTACTCTTAAAATCACACTTTGTCTCCAGGTCAGCCATCCTACACCACAGTCCTGAATGTCTCCAGGGCTTTGGAAATACCAGAAATCTTGTGGCACACCTGATGGAATTTAATATGCTATTTACTCATTGTTTAATATCAAAATTTGTTAATTTACACTGAGGAGTAAAAAAGGCACCACAGGTTATCAGCTTTTCTCAGTGAACTAGGAAATGATACAACAAAATAACAAACAATAAAAATAATCACAGATAACATTCCAAACCAAGTCATTTGGTCACCTGACTGCATCATTTACTTTAAACCTTTTACTTTAAATCATTTACTTTAAACTTTATTCTGACTCCACACAGGGAAAATTGGATAAATCCAAAGCTGCCATTTTCATTATCCAGCATTAAATGACCCTCACTACCACAGAGGAAAGGTTAGAGGAGCTTGGATGTCCTGGCTGCACTTCTGCAGTGGCCAGGCCAGCACAGTTCACCCTCCACATGGATTCAACAGAGTCATCTTGGATAAAATTCAACTTTAGAAGCACCTCCCTGATTTGGGAACCCCCAACATTTTTGGTTTCAAGTTCTTTTTGAAATCCCAGCCCTTGTGTCCTTCATTGTCATTTATAAGGCACACAAAGCTACTGTTTATTGCTACTTCCCTGCAGAAAAGGGAATAACTCCAAGATAGATTTTCTGTTTAGGAAATAGATCTGGGTTGAATTATTCAAAAAGGCTAACAATATCCAGCCCCAGAAAACTAAGGAAAGGCATAGAAGACTCCAGAGCTAAGGGACTTTTATACAGCAGCCAATTGTTATGACTCCTTTTAATTAAATACAAATGAATTAATTGATATGAAGTACTGCTAGGCAATTATTTTGCTGACATTTTGTCTCTTTTGAGACACACTTGTTTACTGCATCTCTCATCTGCCAAATCTTACCACCATTCTGCACTATTTTAAACATATGCTTAAAGAGTTAAAGCCAAGTTTGTACTGTCAGAAACTTTTACATTGATTTCATATTTGTGTTAATAGTACACACATTAGGCCAAATATTATTTACATTTTTTAATCCATCTCCCGTCCCTAGGCCATCATTGTACTTGAGATATTGCATCTTAATGAATTTTTCTGGTTAAAGATTTCTTTAAATAAATGAATAAATAAATAAGTAATGAAACACTGATTTTTATCTCACTGTACACAAGTTCACTGGTTGATTTTCTTTTTTTTCTTTCTGGTTTGCAGTGAAATATTTTCATCATTTTCTAAAGATATGCATGAAAGTACAAAAATGATGGCTGGTTTCAGAACAAACTTCCAGCAGCAGAAGCCAGCAGTATATTAGCCTTTACATAGGAGGTAAAATTGAAGGGTTATCTGGAAAACTGTAACTGGCCTGAACAATTTTACATCCTGTGATTATTTGGGGGAGTTGCTGAGCTGGAGTTTCTGTCTGACATGTGTGTGACCCAGTTTTTTTAAGTCCCAGATGTGTCCCCCCGGTTGTTCAAACACGCAGGATGAGATCACAAGTGACTTGAACCCTTTAGACAGAAGCGAGATGTATTTCAGGAAAGCATCCACAGCACTTTTCCACTGCTTTTGCTGTGGGATGGACTCAGCTCTGTGGTCAGCAGCTCCTGGAAACAGCAAGTCCTTGGAGAACTGGTGGCTGTGAAGTGAGCTGTGGACACACAGGACTCCAGGACACCCAGAAGTTGAGCCCCTACCTGTCAGGTCAGCAGTAATGTCAGCTGGCAAGTTGTAGATCTGCCCATCTATGTGATACTTCTCTCTTGTGCACATGAAAATAAATAGCAGGCTGGAGAGTAATTAATTTGCCATTGGTGAGTTAAATTAGCCCAGAGGAGCACAGGAAGCCTTCAGAGACAGGTAACCTGAACCTGCCCACACACGTTTAAAGAGCAAAGTACTCAAAAATGCCAGGGCAATGTGAGCATTGAGATATCAGTTGTCTTCAAGTCACTATGTATGTGTTGAGCTCTGGGCTGAGTGCAGAGTAATTACTTTCATTCATGCAATTCTATTCCCCCCCCAAAAAAAGGTCCAGGCAGCCAGATGGGGTCTTATGCCCCAATGTGGACTCCTACCCCCCACACCACACCATTAAAATCAGCAGGATATGCAGAAGACCTCCACATATAATACAAAAAATTAATCTTTACAGAATAAAAACTCTACATATTTTTTTTGCCCACAGATACTATAGAATTCCCATCACTCACCATTAAAAAGTCACAGATTAAATTCCCTAAATTGTGTCATTGCAGGAGATATGAAAGTACCTGCTTTGAAGTGAACAAGTTTTTACAGAATGAGTCACAATTTTCAGCCTCTTCAGCCTGCAAGTCTGGAGTTTTACTTTCTCTAAGAGGGAAGTTTTGGGGTTTTGTTCAACTATCAGATTTGGGACTCTGATATCCCCTGAGCGTGCCTGGTTTCTCTTAGGCAGAGTTTGGGCTATCAGCAGCTCCTGTAACTTTTCCCCCTGATCAAAGCACACGGATGGACAAGCACAAACAGGCTGGGCCACAGTGCCTCTGTTTTCCCTATTTACCTATCGCCCCACCAGACATTTCTGCACATTAATCATACTTAGAAGACTTAGCAAAAGGCATCAGTCACTTCACAAACTGTCCCAGATTTATCTGGGGGTAACAGATGACTGCTGACTATCTGGGCCTGCTAGCCAGGGCTCCTGATGAAAGGCAGCGTGTGACCAAAGCTACACACACAGCAAAGAGGGACTTGGCACTGCCTTCTGCAGCCCCCTGAAACAAAGATACAGGAAGAGATGGGGAAATGGAAACTACACAGATATTCCCCCTCCTCTGCATCCCCCCAGGGACCTCTAACAATGATCAACCCTTTGGAAACTTCAGGCACTGGTGATTCCTGCCACTGCCTGGAATGAGTTGCTGGAGCGTGTCCAGGGAAGGGGCTGGAGCCCCAGGAGGGGCTGAGGGAGCTGGGAAGGGGCTGGAGAATTCCTGAGGGAGCTGGGAAGGGGCTGGAGAATCCCTGAGGGAGCTGGGAAGGGGCTGAGCCTGGAGAAAAGGAGGCTCAGGGGGGACCTTGTGGCTCTGCACAACTCCCTGACAGGAGGGGACAGCCGGGGGCAGTCGGGCTCTGCTCCCAGGGATGAGAGGAAACTGCCTCAAGTTGCACCAAGGGAAGTTTGGGTTGAAGATTAGAAAATTCCTTCCTGGAAAGCATTGTCCAGCCCTGGCACAGGCTGCCCACAGCAGTGATGGAATGACCATTCATGAAGGAAATTTTTTAAAAACTAAAATATATGTAGATGTGGCTCTTGGGGACATGGTTTACTCGTGGAGTTGTCAGTATTAGGTGAATTGTTGGACTCAATATCTTACAGGTATTTTCCAACCTAAATGATCCCAAAGTGATTCTATGGATAAAGGGAAGAACAGGCTGTGTGGATAATGCAGAGAACAAGGGCAACTGCTCAGAGCTCCACCTCAGTTCTTCAGAAATGGTACCACAACATCTCCAGGGGTGCAAAGCATGGCCCCATGCCCTGCTTTAAAATAAAAAACCTTTCATGTGGTTGCCTTCTCCTGACCTAAGTGTGTCCAACACCAAGCCTGGCTGAATTACTTCCACCAGCTAAGCCAGCAGAGCAATTTCTTTGGCTCAACAGAAGAAAAAAAAAAAAAAAGCTGGTGTTTCCGAAGCTGAAATTTCACCGTGAGTCTCCTGAGATCCCACGCATGAATAATGAAATAATTGTGTGTCCTCACTCGTTGCTCCAGCGCGTTCCCCCCTCTGCCAGCGCCGCTGCTGTTCCCGTTCTCACAGGCAGGACCCGCGGAGCCGCTGCTGATGGAGGAGTCCCAGCCCAGCCCCAGCCTGGCAAGGGAAGCCCTGCAATCATAACTGACAAGGGGGATGAAGGTTATCTCCCTGCAAGACACCAGGAAGACATTCCAGCCATTTCCTTTTCTTTTTTTTTTTAATTTTAGCTCACTCTGTCCCACTTATGTTTCTTAAATCTTCATGGCAAGAACAAGAGAAGCCCCATTTAACCCAACCATGGTCAGGAATCACAAATTTCACTGCATGGTTTCACAAATTAACTGCACAGGTTCACAGAATTCTCTGGGACAGTGGGTCAGGGCTGGAATTTTCTTCCCAGACACCCCCATGCTCCCCAGTGCACGTTGTTGTCACACCCAGGAGCAGGACGGTCCCGTTAATCAATCCTACCTTGGCACTGCAGCTTTATGTGTGTGTTTCAGGCCTTTACAATACAATAAAATTTACAGCTCGTATAATTAAGAATATGCCAGATTAAACAAATTAAAGCTCAGCCTTAAAAGCGAAAGCTCTATCAGATCAAGGCGTTAATGCAGGAAAGAAATTTCAAATTCAAAGCGACAAGGTCTGAAGGCTCAGAACACAAAAGCTGTATAGGAGTGGCTGAGAACTACTCTGAGACCTATTTCATAACCTCAAGGTACAATTCATGGCATGGGGCACCAGAAGGTCACAAAGAATAATTAAGTGCAAGGGTTAGTTGGAGATTTGTTAGAAGTCAAGCTGTTCCAGCATTTTATTTTTTTCTTTTTAATTCCATGAAAGTAAAAAAAATAATAACTTGTCCCGAAATTTGCATTCATGAAAGGCTCTTTGTCTCTCTGGTATATTCCAGGGCATGGGAGCATGGAATGGAGGAGAAGGGAAGCCCAAACACCCACAGGTAGCCCATGGAAGGAGCCCTCAGGAGGGATTTGGAGAGTTTCCCCACCCAGGATTCTATGTCTGCTTGGCTCTGTCTGATATTTGACTCCAGATGCAATTCCACCACTTTATTTAAGCATTTCCCAGTAGATGCATTTTGGGATGAGGGACAGTGCTCCAGCTGGGGGGAGCAAAGTGAGATTGGGGTATTCCTGTCTTCCACACCCTGATCATCCTCATGGCCTCCTCCAAAGATCCTTTCTGCTCTTGGGATCCAGAGCTGGATGCAGAGATCCAGGTGGGATCTCATGAGAGCAGAGCAGAGGAGAGGAATCACCCCCACTGCCCTGATGGCCACACTCATTCTGCTGCAGCCCAGGGTATGCTTGGCTTTTTTGAGTTGCAAGTGCATAATACTGGGTCATGTTGAATTTCTCATCCACCAACACCCCAAAGTCCTTCTCCTCAGGGCTGCTCTCTGTCCAGTCTCCTCCCAGCCTGTGTTTGGGCTTGGGGTCACCCTGCCCCAGCTGTAGGAACTTGGACTCAGCCTAAGTGGCCTCCATGAGGTCCAGCCTGTCCAGTGCCTCCACACAGCTCAGTGTCATTGGCAGGCTGCTGGGAGGTGCATCCATCCCAGTGCCCGTGTCACCAACAGCACTGGTCCCAGTCCTGGCCCCCAAGGACACCACTTGGTTTCCACTTGGACATTGTCACCACAACCCTTTGAGTGTGACCATTCAGCCAATCCCATACCCACCAAGTTGTCCATCTGTCAAATCCATGGACATAAAATTTCTCAAGGTTCACATCCCCGTTTTTCCTTTACAGCGTTTTGCCATTTTTCAGGTAATAATTTTTTATGCTGACTCAGTTTCTCTTCTCCCACATCAGCAATAGTTCTTTCTAAAATGCAAAATATTGAGTTTTCACTCTTTTCCCCCCTCTAAGACTCTTCACAAGTTAAGAACGTGGATGACAAACAATACTAACACCAAGTCTTGGAATCCAGCACTGAATATTATATTGTGTAACCCATCATATCAGACAGTAAGAAAAAGATTCTTGCTAAATAAAGCAGGACACCAGTGACAAAAATAAAGGACTGGAAACAGCACAAGCCTGGATCTGTGCAGGAGATGTTCCCCCTTCCTGTTCACCATCATTCTTTGCACACAAACATCAATGAACAAAAAGTTTTGCACTGCTGCAAAATAACTCTATTATAGATTTTTACAATCATCTGAGACATTTATTTTAGAAAAGCTCCAAGGTCAGCAGCAATCTCCATTTTCCCATTTGTTCCCCAAAACACGATACTGCATGATATTGGCAATAGATATATGTATTACTGAGTATCTATAGAAATAAAAAATATTTGTTTCTGTTTTGAAATCATGTTTCATATGCAGTTTGTGCTCGATTTCAATAAGCATCTAATTAAGATAGATTTTTTTTCATCCACTGCTCTTGCAAATTCTATTTATTTAGCTGCTTCACATACTGCAGGCTATCAAAACTGCAAGTTCAGCAGAAAAAAAATTTCAGGCAAAAGGGGTGGAAAAGGGACCAAGGCAAAAGATAAATTTGGGCTCAAATAAAACAAGAATCCTGATGGTATTTAAAGATGCACATTGCATTCTTTAGGTGCAGGCGTTTGGCACTTTGGGGATATGGTGATGGTGAACACGGTGATGCTGGTATAAGGTTGGGCTTGATGATCTTGGAGATCTTTCCCAAGTATAATTTTTATTTTTTTTTTATTCTGTGATGACATTCCCACCTTTCATTTGTAATTCCATCAGCTTGGTGTCAAATTCTGTCTGGATATCCCACCAAAGGGTTTCAAAACAAAACCATTCCTCATTTCTATCCTCATTCACTCATTCAGGCATTTAATGGACTTATCTCTCACTCCTCACTGGAAGATGTGGGGGAGAAACAGCAAAACCAATAATGTGGACAACAGGATTTGCAAGCCCCTAATAAGCTTGGCTAAAAAGCCCCTAAGACCTGAATCTTGCATTTATGATGTTCTGGAATTGGCTTTTTTATTTCAGTTTGGGAGTAGAGTTAGGGAGATTTTGTGCTTGAACCACTGAATATTTGCATGTGGCAAGCGTGGGTCAGAAAAAGAAAAAAAAAATTACTTATATTCAGCATATTGTAGTCCTTGTCCACAAAACTAGAACTTCCACTAAATGTAGCTAAAATTTTCAGAACTTCCAAGCCCTCTGAACTAATAATATTTTTGCTGTTTTATAACACCCAGTCTATTTTTCCCATCATTTAAACACAGAAAGAAAATGTCTTACTTCCTTATTTAGCAGACTTGGAAAACCAGTATCAATCATCAAAAATATGTATTAGACACATTTATTCCCCTGACAAATTTATGCCAGAAAACTGATAGACTTATTATAGAACCTCTTCCCACAACAACAACAACAAAAAATCATCCATAGTTTCATGTGATTCACTCTCAGTCTTACAATTTGGGAAGCAAAATCTTTATCCAACAGCACAGTCCTTGGAGCCAATATCTGAGAAAAAAAAAAATCTTTTCTCTGCTAAGTTCCCATATTGAAAATATCATAAAGGTATTATCATCCCCTATGACTATCTGAAACTCTAAAAAAGTAACTGTATTAAATGGATTTTTTAAAATCCCCGTATGTTCCAGTAATCAGTAAAGCAGATTTAAATCTGCTTTTTTCTATCACTATTAGGAGAGAAGAAGAGCCATAAAGCCCCTATTTTAAGGATGTAATTTATTACAAAAGTTTCACTGCTGTTTTGTTTTTGGGTTGGTGTTTTTTTTTTTTCCATCTCTGCTGATCAGGATTTGTAATAATACACTTATTGTAGCTGATGTTGGGAATCCATCCTTTGTAATACTTCTTGACATAATTGCAGCTTTTGACACACTCAATCGTGGGATCCTTCTAAACCATCTTGAAAAATATGTTGGTCTTTCAGGTTCGGTTATTCAGCAGTTCAAATCTTATTATAACCATCGACTACAGTTTGTTAATATAATTTCTCCCCATTCCTCCTCTTACATTGTCATCTGGAGTCATCTGTTACAATGTCATCTGCAGTCCCACGGGGAGCTGCTCCTGGTTCCGTGTGCTCCTTTATCTCCCTGCTGCCTTTAGGAGCTCCAAACTCCAACTGCAGAGACGTGGGCTCATCCAGCACTGGCATTTCCCATTCCTTCTCCCTATTTATTTGATCAATATTCCAATGCTTCTCCCTCCTGCTCAGCTACTTGGATGAGCCCCAGTTAAAAAAAAAAAAAATAATAATAATTTAAAAAAAAAAATGTTTTTTTTAAACATTTTGAAATTATACCCCAGACAGAGAGAGGCAAAACAAGTTTTTGTTTACATAGCTCCTCCACAGCCAGGTGATTCTTATTATTGTGCTTTTCAATTCCAGAATTGCTTTATTTATTTATAAATTTCCACATATTCGAGCATGTAAAAATGCCCAACAATACCATAAAACCTCAACTAGAAGCTATAAAAAAAAAAGGCACGAAGGAGAGAAAAGGAGCAAAGCAAAGCAGAAGGAAAATTCAGTTCGGAGCTGCATCCAAATTCCAGCAGCCAGATTTCTGTTTATGACACCTCTGTACGATGGCACCAGAATCAACTTTCATGGATAATATTATCACACATTCCCCATAAAAACCAACCAGGAGCTGCTTTTTCAGACACAACAGGGACCTGCAGCTCCCACAGAGTTTGGTGGGCTACCCCAAACACCTGGAGCTTCAAAAACCCCAACCTGACTCTTGTTAGCACGGATATTTCTCCTTCCTCCTGCTTGGCAGTAAAAGATGAGCTGGAAAAAGAAATATCCTGGGGAGTAAGAAAGAGAAGTAGCCATCTCTTTCCACCTGCAAATGGGCAATTCCTGATTTTCAGGGAGGGATATTGTTGGAATGTTGTGCAGAGTCCTTTTTCTGTTCTAGATTTTTCTGGTGTTCTCAAATTGCCCTGGTTAAGTGAAATTTCCAGTCTGGAGAAAACAGTTGGTTGGGAATGTCAACATCAAATGTCTTCTTCTTAAATAAATCTTTTTGTACTTCCACATCTCTGGAAAATAATAACAAAATATAACAAACCAAACCAAAACAAACTAAAGCAAACCAAAATAAAATAAACAAAATCAAAACAAACCAAACCAAAACAAAGCAAAACAAACCAGAACATTTCTTTAGGCAGCTGCTGTCCATTCCTTCTCTTTTCCACCACCTTTTTGAGAGACATTTGACCACATGTGTCCTTTTAACCCCCTCAAAATCATGACGTGAGTTATTTAATTCATGCACTGCCCTGTTTGCCCAGATTTGCTGTGGCTGCCCCTGGATCCCTGGCAGTGCCCAAGGCCAGGTTGGACATTGGGACAGTGGGAGGTGTCCCTGCCATGGCAGGGGTGGAATGGGTGGGATTTGGGGTCCCTTCCAACCCAAACCATTCCATGATCCATCCTCACTCCATGGAACAGTTGCTTTGAAACCCTGACAAATTTTTTAAAACCAGTTTTGCTGAAATTAGTCTTCTGTCAGCTTTATTTTCTTGTTACAAATATTTCCATTTTTCACAGTTTAATGGTTCCATTTCCTGCTCTCCTCTGCTGTGCACAAATTCAGTGGCACTCCTGGGAAGAAAGGTATAAAAAGGAAAACTTCTGATTTGGTTTTTCATATGCATGTTTATAAATCAAACAGTTTCAAAGCAATATCTAAATGAGAAAGAGATCATAGACTCATGGAATGGTTTGGGTTGGAAGGGGTGTAAAAATTCATCCAGTTTCACCCCTGCCATGAGCAGGGACACCTTCCACTGTCCCAGGGTGCTCCAAGCCCCAATGTCCAACCTGGCCTTGAAAATAAACACTGGGGTAGGAGAGAAGGGAAAGGAAGAAAAAAAATATAATATTTTAAAGTTATTTCCTTTCATATCACCAAATTCTCTCTTGATGTCAAACTCCCCAATTACCAGCAGGTTTTGAAAGCTTCTTGACAGAGCAAGGCCTTTAATTGTGTGAAATATTTTTGCATTCCATGTGGATAAAATACTGCTATGTGAAATTATTTTGTTTGACCATATCGTAGCAAGGAAGGTTAAAAAAAATCAACGTAGCCACACACAACCTTCTCCAAACTGCATTTTAATTTTTTCCTGTTGATGGTGGTGGTTCTGTCACAAGTCAACCCTAAAGCAAATTAAAAAATTAATGGATCAGGCATGAGAATAATTATTGTGGAAAAAGCCTGAACTGTGCCTTTTCCAAATAGACCAAAAAAGATTGATGCAGAAATGACCCAAGTGGGCCCTACGAGCTTATTCAATAAGGGTCCACTCAAATTCCATCTGTGAACATTTGGTCGGCCCTTTTATGGCAATGAGGCCATTCCTCCAAGTCCATATTAATTTTTGTGCACATCTGTACACTCACCTAATCCCTACCCACAGGCCACTCCAATTACAATTAAAAGAACAAGTTGAAAATTGGGCAAATTTTAATCACAACGAGTTCTGTCGGGTTATTTTAAAAAAATAAAATCTATGGGAGTTGTCAATTTATTATTTTTATTAATTTCCACTTCATTTCAAGAAGAAACTGGTCAGACTGGTGAACCTCCAGTGTTGTCCTCATGGCTCTGATTTTCACTTGGATGCAGAACAAAAGGAAGAAGCATCACTGGGCTTCTGGAGTTGAATGAATTCAGCATTCCAGTGCTGAAAGTATTCCATTGCACAAATCTGGAGTTTACCCTGAGATCAACAAGTAAATTACTGTTTTCAGGCTCTCATTGCTATCCCTGAATGCATACAATCAGCATCATTATTTTAAGCAAACAATTGGCAAAGGCTTTAAATAAAAAATGCCGTGTGCACAGCATTTACATTTTAAGCACAGCATATTAATAGGAAGGGAGAAGAGAAAGATGACAACGAGAAATGTCAGCTGGTTTAATCATACTTAATATGAAAAGACTGCTATAACTTTAAGAATGCAGCTTAGCTGACTTTGGAGCTTAGGTTTTTATTTTTCTGCTTTATAGCATGCTTCAAAACTACTTGGACAAATACAAAACAAGAATTACAGTGCACCATAAGTTATTTTAATATCCTGTAGTGGTGTATACTTCCAATGAAATCCCAAGACTATTATTAAGGTTCTGTGTTTGTGTGAAAATGTCAAGTTGTTTCGAGTGACTACATACTCTAAATTATATATAACTGTTACTTTATAGCTAATAGGCACTAAAATTACTTTAAAACAGAAATGTAAAGTTATATTTTCATCCTTTTTGACAGATAATAAAGCTTATTTATGAGATACATTTTCTCAAGTATTAAAATATATAATGTTTACAAAAACATTAAAAATACCAATACTTGATATTTAAGCAAGAAACAGAGCCATCGTGAAGATATTTTCCTGGATGTATCCAGCGTGAAGCCAAAGAGATGATAACACAATAATTTCACTCGTGAAAGCCATTTGTTAAACCAGTAAAAAATAAAAAAGGCAGTGTCTCAAAATGAGATTTTGATGCTTTTCCTCTCCCTGCCCATCGTTAAAGTGCAGGTATGAAATCCTTGTGTGCATCCTGTGATGCCACACGACACCTCCCACCCTTCATTTCAAATCACAGCCACTGAGCCACCTTGTTTAATTGCTTTGTTGTCGTGGCCCTGCCCGAGGAGGCTGAGGGGGAAAAAAAAAATAAAGTTACTCCTTTTTTTACAAGCACCATGGAAAGGGACCCGAGCACCAGAGTGATTTCTCCCCCTGTAAACTCCAGTTAGGATGGAGAATTTATGGAAGGGAAGATTGCTGCCGGCGTGACATACACTTAAGTGCACACACCACTGCTAACCCTCCAATTACTCAAGGGCTCAAATAAAAAGGCTTCATATGCAAATTATCCTTGTTTATTCCTCCCGAGCACTTAGTAAATAAAAGCATGGAAACGTCGGGATGTGTCTCGTGGTGTGAGAGGTGTGAGGGATGTCGGGCGACGCTCATCCCGGGATGCTCCCAGAAGGTTGGGAGCTAATTGCCAGCCCTCTGCTGTGATTAGGATTGCCTCTTCTGCTGAGGGGCTGAGCCTAAATTTATGCTCCGTAGTTCTGCTGCTCTGCTCTACAATATTATGCCAAAGCATGAACAAAAGAAAATTACCCTGAAGCAATGGAGTGCCACAACGCATTGTCGCTATTAATCTTTTAGTAATGGCAATGCTAATTTGACATGATGCATAGTAATTTATTAATAGAAATATTTGAAGCCCTAAACTTGAAATATTCTGCGTGGGGAAGGAGGGCCCTAGAAGAGGGTTGGGGGATGCAGAGAATTTCACCTCTAGAGCGGCTTTCTCTGAATTCAGAGAAATTCAGAATTTTACCTCCTGCCTCGGCTTTGTGCCCCACCAGCACCAGCTGAAGACGTGCCCCGATGATCTCAGAGTGTTTTCACTCATCAGCCAATGGTTGTGCAACCCAAATGGGGCCCTGAGCCTCGTGCTGGGCGTCAACCTTGGCCAAGCTCCTCAACGCCAGAGCTGGGAGACGATGGAGGGACAACGCCTTGGCAAGAGGCGATGGTTGCCTGGCGCTGGTCGGCAGGGGATGCTCCTGCACCAACCAGCTGGTTGTTTTCTGGCAGAGGGGGGCAGCTGGGGAGCAGAGACCCCCCAGGACCCCGCTGCCCAGCCTTGGTCTCGGCAGGTGGGCACAGCGGGCTGCTCCCGGGCATGGCGGCTCCTACAAACTGCTCGGCCGTGGTTATAAAAGGGCTAATCCGTGTTCACACGGCACAGGCTTTGTTCCTGCTCCCGAGCCATCATTAACTATTAATCGGGGGTGGGTTTCTTCAAAGGTCTGCTCCATTTGTTGTTTGCTCTTGGAAAAACGGGAGCGCGTTTAGGATGCGGGGGAGCGCAGGGAAGGCAGAGGTGTTTGTAAACACGGTGGTGATCATATTGAAAAGTAAATGTGATTAAAAATAAAAATTAAAAAAAAATAAACCCCAAGCAATAAGGGGAAAAGGAAGGTGTGTTTGGGGTTTTTTTTTTACATTAGCTGGCCAGAAAACTGCAGAAGAACCCCACAATTGGGAGAGCAGCACTGGAAAAAGTGGGGAAGCCTTAAATTCCACCTGTCTGATTAATGTCAAGGTTACATTCGATCTACATTGGTAGCACACATGCATTTCATGTCCCCAGACCTTCACAGGAGTCGATGGAACAAGAGCCATTATTTATTGGCAGTAATGGCCACCAGCCAGGCTAGAACCTGGGACAATGCATTAATAGCAGCGTGATGCCTTGGGAAAAGGAGGCCATTAATGCAGGTCACCTGCACTGCAGAGTGGAGACTGGATCAGGTGGAAGCCATCAAAAACTTCTTCTCAAACTAGAAACAAGCAGAATTCAAACCTTGCTGCACCAATTAAAGAGAAAATTCTTGTTGGTCTTCTGTGGCCTGCCATTCCCAGCATCCTCCCAGGGTCATTTCACCTTGACCATGCTTGCATTTGGTTTTTTCAAGTTTTTTTCAGGTCTTATACAAAATGATAATCCTTGGTTTGGCTTGTTTGAGAATGGGAGATGTTTTAGTAGATTTTAAAGTAAAATCTTCTGGCAATGCATTGCTTCTTTCGTGTGCACACGATTCTCTTTCACTGTAAATAACATTATCAAAGTGCATTAGTTCAGAATATTAATCGTACATCTCCAAAACCAAGGCCAGGACCTTACCCAGCAGATCCAAAGCAACTGCTGGAAATTCATTTACATGTAGAAACCACAACTCCTGACACCATCAGGAACGGAGCATCACCCACACCCCAAACAGGGCTGCTCTGTGCATTAGCATCACACGTGGCACTGCATATTCCCACAGCAAAGGCCAGTGAAAAATTCCCATTTATGTTCTGTCAGATTCTCCACACCCAAGGGCTGGGGGATGCTTCTGTACTCTAAGCAGGACAACGTTAGCACCACCCTGTTGGGCGATTTATTTGTTTTTTAAGAAGTGTGAAGTGCCTGTGGATCCTTTTTAACTTCAGGCACTGGAAGACTTCATTTATAACCTGATACCTTATTACTTGACTTTCCTAAACTCTCTTTTCCTTTTGTTGTTTCAATTTATCTTATATCACCACTCAAGCTCGACAATGATAAAAAATAAAGGTGTTTTCTTTTGTCATGTAGAAAATGTGATTCATTCGTTGTCTTTAACAGGCCTTCAGACCACCAGACATATGTTCAATATTTGGCAGCAATAAAAAAAACCCCAACAACAGCAGCTAAACAAATATATATATTTGTAAGGATTATAAATCAGCACAAGTTATTCAGGCACTACTTTATATAAGACATTAGTGGGAGTATATTTGAAATACTGTGTGCAATTCTGGTCACTATATTACAGGCAGGACATTGCAGAGATTGAAAAGGTGCAGTGGAGGGCAACCAAAATGATTCAGGATTTGGGAGATATGAATGATGAAGACAAATTAGCTGGATTCAGGCTGTTCTGCTTAAGAACTGGGTTCTGGGGGGTGGTGGGGGGTCCTGCTTGGGCACCCCTCTGAGGATGCTTCCCCCAGGACAGCAGGAGAACAGGAGCTCCTCACACGGCCACGGCTCAACGAGGAATAAGTGGACTCGCAGCTACAAGTTGTGGGGGTAGTAAATAATTCAGAGGCATGAAAAAACTGACAGGGAGGAAATTATCCATCCATTCATGTACTGAATTTAAGATTAGAGGAGCCAAAAAAACGCTGCACATAAAGTAGTGCTAAAAGCAAAATATTGCCTTTCAGAAAGGAAAGCGTATTTTTTTTTCTAACTTTTTCCCTAAGATGGGGGAAATGAAAGGCTCCTTTTTGCACCTGCAAAAAAAAAGAAAAACTTCTGCTGTGGGGGAAAAAAAACCAAAAAAACAAGCTGGATACAAGAGTGGAGGGGGATGTGAAGGTGAAAGGGTAAATTCTGTTCATTGCAAGACATGCTGCTGACCTGGAGGTTGTCGGTACAACCACGCCACAGGGACACCGTGCCAGGGCTGCACGGATGACCCAGCAAAGAAAACTTCTCCTGGAGAGAAAAACAGTCAGAAGCAATCCCTTGTTCTCAACTAACTGAAGGAAAGGCAGTAAATCCCAGAATTAGATGCACTCCATAGATCTTTTCCCTTCCTTTTGTTTTGGAGCTTGGATAGATGTGCAAGCAAGGAGAGCTCAGTCCAACCCAGAGAGAGAAGGAAGGAAAAATGTTAACACAAAAATATCTGTGGCTTTTTTTTTATTTACAAGAGAAAAATACCCCTCACTTCATTCTAAGTACAGTTTATTCACACCAGCTGCTCAAGTATAAGGGCCTGAGGAAGGAACAGTTTAATGGAACATGACAGGTGGTTGGGATTCTTCTAAAATATCTTTATTCTGGTTTTTATTTAAAGGGAAAAAAAGCACGGAAAATAGGCATGAATGTTTGTTTATACAACCACAGAATCCTAGAACGGCTTGGCATTGAAGGGACCTTAAAATTCACCCAGAGCCACCCCTGCCATGGCAGGGACACCTCCCACTGTCCCAGGTGCTCCAACCCCAATGTCCAACCTGGCCTTGGGCACTGCCAGGGATCCAGGGGCAGCCACAGCAAATCTGGCAATTCCATCCCAATATCCCATCCATCCCTGCCCTCTGGCAATAGAAGCCATTCCCTGTGTCCTGTCCCTCCATCCTTGTCCCCAGTCCCTCTCCAGCTCTCCTGGAGCCCCTTTAGGGGCTTTAGGGGCTCTGAGCTCTCCCTTCCTCTCTCCAGGTGAGCACCCCCAGCTCTCCCAGCCTGGCTGCAGCCCTGGAGCATCTCCTCTGCCTCTTGTGACAGGTACCAGCAGTCCCACATCCCTCCTGTGCTGCTTACCCAGAGCTGGCTGCAGTGCTCCGGGCTGGGTGCCCCACGGAGGGACAGGAGGGGACAATCCCCTCCCCTGCTGTGCTGGGCTGTCCCTCCAGCAGAAACCGGGCTGGGTGAAGCCTCTCCTGAGGAGCAGGACCTGTGACTGTGAAGCTGCTCCTGCCTGTGGAGGGTCTCGTCCCATCCTGCTGGTTGGGCAGCCTGCAGCAGATCCCCTCTGTAATGTCACCTGTCCCTTTTGCTCTGCCACAAACTCTCAGCCTGGAAAAGCACTCAAGGCTCTCATTAATTAAGCACATTTCTATGCAGTTTCTGACACCTGACAGAGTACAAAGTGTTCCAATCTACCCTACACGGGGCAATCTCGGCTTCCTGCTCGTGGAGTCAGATATCACCGAGGCTAAATCAATCCTCTGACTGACGGGAGGCACAGGCTTAAGACATTTAAGTATAATATCTGACTTCCGAGGGGATAAATATTCCACGTCTCGCTCCCGTGCACTACTCAAAATGCAGAAAAGAGAGCTCTGTGTGCTGGGAAATGGGAGGCAGGAGCCTGAGAAAAGAAAATGACTTTAAGGAGACGAGAGTGTGACCTCGGCGTTGGCCAGTTCAGGTAATTTTCACCCTCCAGCAGGACTGTGCCATGTCAGAGGCCAAATTACAACCCATCTGGTCAGTGAGACTTGAAGCTCAGGAGATTTTGTGAAGAACAGAAAGCTCCAAGAGCTCTATATATCTGTCAAGGGCTAAATTACGTTATGGATGAGAATGGACTTCAGTTTGGGACAGTTCAGAGACCTTTAAGTGAAATTTTCCTACCTAGGCAACACCTGCTCAGCTCTAATCCTTTGGAGAAAACTACAGCTACAATTTTGAAGGCAAGCAAATCCCATTTTTAAATACCACTTTATTTCCTAGCTTTTTTTGTTTGTTTGTTTGTTTTTCACATAAGACAAGCTAAATCCATCATCTCAGCCACAGTCACTTTAAAACTTTGTATGTAAGACATAATTTATTTTCTTTATGGGGAATTTTTCAGGAAGATGGATAAGGAATATTCATACCAATATTAACAGGAGCCAATACCTTTAAACACAGCCAGAAAACTTCATGGCTTGGCCCAGAAACTCCTGAAGTATTTAACAGACTCCAGGGATGGATGATCCTACTAGGATAAAAATGTTTCCTTCTCAAAATCTGAACCATTCCTAGCAAGAAGCTGCATGGGACTTTTTTTCCTCCAAGATCTTTCATCCGGTGGCTCATGTGCCTCTAAACCTGTAAGAAACACAAGGAAAGAGTCCATGATACAGCAAATGACCACTCCAGGGATTTTCCAGCCTAGCTGGGAGCCCATTTAGGAGAAACAAAATGTTCCTACATCAGCTATCCCAGGCTTTGCCAGTCTTAGAACTTCCAACTTCCACCAGGCAGCTCATTTGACTTTGGTTTCCCTCTTCCAGACTCATTCCATAGGCAGAATTACTATGTATGCCATGGGTGAGAGCCTGGAACAGCTTAAACAAACCCAGCACAATGTAAAAGCAAATCAGTAATCTCATGTGATATTTAAAAGCTAAACTATATTTAGGTAATGCTGTTTAACTCATGTAATATGACAAATATATTTGAGGAGTATATTTATACTGTAATCCATTGATTTCCACAACAGGGATGAATTAGCCTTGCCTCTCTTAAGCAAATAAAATAAACATTGTACTCAATCTTTAACTTTCAAGCTAAGCATGTTCCAGCTCCAACATTCCTGTTGCCTGTGCAGCCAAATAGATTTATTCTCTGATGTCATTTTTCTCGTGTCATTTTGGAATTTGATTGCAGCATATTTAAAATGTTGGTTGCAATCATAACAAAGTGCAGCATTTAAAATGCATTCAACACACACATTGTCCTTGTGGGGAACGGTTATTTGTCTCTGTCCTCTGAGGAGGAACATGGTATGATGAGCAAAACCTGGTGTAATAAAGAAGAATGATGTGGAAAACCCCACAGAAAGAATGGCTCTTTATTTCTTAAATTAAATATGTTTGGGGGTGTTAAATATCTTATCGGATACAGTTGGAACAAAACTGTTAGACAAATAAAGTCGTGCTTGTTATTCCATCCAACATACTGAACAAATACAGGAAAACCTTCCCATATGAATAATTGATAAAGGATTAAAACTGTTAAAAGCATATATTTTCTATGCACCAAGGGTACTTGTCTAATAGGTTTCCACTGTGATAAGCAAAGTACATCTCCTGCTTCATAATTTCAAGATAGTTTTTGATATTAAGTGAAGATTTTTTTTTTTTTTTGCTGTTCTTTGCAACATGAGTCATCCAGGTTCACTCTGCTCAGAGGAAAAGCAGAGGGAGAAATAAGCCATGGCTTTGGGAAGGGAGGCAAAGGCAGAAAGGGAAAACACCCATTGAGGAGCAGACACTGAGGGAGCACTGGGACACTGCAAATTACCCAGCACAGCTCTCAGTCCTGGCTACTTGAATACTGCTCTTTGACAAAGCCAAAAAGTTGTACATTATGACCTAAAGCACTCATAAATGTAATCCAATTTAATATAAAGAAAATAAGCTTGTGAAGAAAGCACAAAGAATCACAGAACAGTTGAGGTTGGAAAAGCCCCAATAACACCATCAGGTCCAGACATTCCCCAGCAATCCAAGGCCACCACTCACCTAAATCCCAAAGTTCCATATCTGCAAGGCTTTTAAACCCCTCCAGGGATGGTGACTCCACTCTTCCCCTGGGAAACCCGTGCCAGGGCTGGACAACCCTTTCCATGAAGAAAATTTCCAAATATCCAACTTAAACCTCCTGTGGTGCTGAAGTCAGGAGGCAGCAGCTGCTCTTCCACAGCAGAACATGCCTTACTGCAGCTCCACTTCCTTATTGAAATCATACATAGGAAACACTCCCCTGGCTCCACACTCCACTGCATTTTATTCCACTACATCCAAAATTACTATCTTTGTAGTAAAGCTTGGTTTTATTCTTTTTGATACCAAAACAGAAGTGGTTGTGCTGGTCTCATAAGGCAAAAAATAGATATTTTCCCATAACCAGGCTTGGATATTGCTTTAAAAAAGAAAAGCAGAAAATCCTGGAGTGCTTGCTATGATTAGCAAGATACTGCTCTGAATTTTGGTTTCACAGCTGACAGTAAAGGGGGTCACAATGATGATGTTGCCTTATTTAGTGGGTCCCACCAGTGAGTGTTGAGTTTGGGTGGTTTGACAATGATTGGAGAACCAAAGGTCACAACTGGAGCCCAGGGATTTCACTGGGCAGCCCCTCAGCTGTCCCAGGGCTCAAACAGCTCCTGGGGTCACCATTCCTGTGGCCATGGCTTTGTCTACAACCACTTTACTATTCAAATAAGCCTGGAGCACCCAGGCAAAGCCAGCACAGATGATGACAGCAGATTTGTTTCAAGAGCCCATAGAAACCAATTTTTTTTCACCCAGACTGCCATCAATTCCATAAAAGAAGAATTCAGATGAACTGGAAATGTGCAGGGCATTTTGAAAAGCAAATGAACAAAAATGTTTAGTGATATTTCATGCAGCTTATGTTGCTTAGGAAAACTTTCAAACTCGTAGAGAAAATGGCTTGTGAGTCAACATTTTAATTGCTCCTCCCTATAAAAAAGGGTTAGGGAAATTTTTTTTGGACTAGAGAAACCTTGAAGTGAGATGTAGCCTAAGGACACTGGGCTGCCACATTCCAGACTGGGAAGCAGCAGCGAGTGCACCTCAGCTGATTTTAACTGCCCCGACAGAATCACATGGGAAAGCCTGGGGAAAGCCCAGCTTAAAGGGCAGAGCTCAGGATACAAGAAATTGAAGTTGGACTTGATGATCTTGGAGATCTTTTCCATCCTTAATGATTCTCTAAGGATTCTAATTTTGCCGAGAATTTGCTGATTTCCTCCAGGTGCCTTCTCACCCCCACCAAGGGAAGCTCCACAGACTCACACACAGGAGCTCCAACACCCCACATCTGCTGGAAGCACCTCAAGACTTTGGGACTAAAATAAAATGTGCAGCGCCCCTTTAAAAATCCTAACTTGCCTTCCAACACACACACACACACACACACACAAAAAAGAAAAAAAAAAGTAACACGAGAGCCTTCAACTCTGAGTCTGTTTGTTGTGCACGAGTCATGCCACACTCCGAAAAGAACTAATTTTTTTTAGCATCCTTTGCTTTCAAAGCAAGCAACTAAATGCAGAAAAGTGGGGCCTCCCCCAGGGACTGCCTCCTCCCTGTGATGCACATCGCCTGCAGCTAACATGCAAGTAGGACAGACACAGAACTTGAAAATCCTCCACCCTACAGACGGCTCCATGAAAGACAAAGAGAAATGGTTGTTTGGCATGCAAAAAACCAGCTCCTGCCGGGGGGGGAGCTCCCCTGCACCCTTTTCGTTAGGGGCAACAGCAAAAAAAAAATTGTAAATAGAGATTGGGAAGACACCCGTGAGGTTAAAAGTATGGATGGGTCAAAAACTGGATGACCTTAAGCGTTGGATATTTCAAATGCCAAGGAAAAGTGAGGCACTGGACGTGGCTCAGCGTGGGGGTGTCTGTTGGTCACTCACCCGAATTTATCAAATTTATTGGGGCAGAGTTTGTCTGCCCACAGCACCACAGCCCATTCCCTCCCCAGCCTGACATTACATAACCACTTGCTACGAGGAAGGCTTTTAAAAAGGCAGGGGGGAAGAGGCAAAGGGAGTAAAAGAAAGAAAATAAAAAGCCCTGGTACAAAATATATGCAGAATTTGTTTTCCAATGAAGGTCTAATAGGGCTACCTCTTAAGTCTGGATATGTAAAAAATTGCCCTTTTCACAGCTGATAAAATACAAATTAATCCTTAGAGGATTTAATATGTGCCTATTTATTACTTTCAAGTATGAAAGTACTGCTGCAATTAATATAGCCAGCACTCCTGTATGCGCTGCTCTGTGGCATTGTCTTTGAAACAAGAAATATATGCAAAGCTTTTATATACAGATATGTACAGAAACACACACACACACTGGCACAAAATGAATCTATTTCCCCTCAAAATCTGCAAAAGCGACTGTTGATGCTGTGCTTTTTCAAAGGCTAAACATCCAGCATTCCTCTGTTGTTCCACTGCTGCTGCTGGAGTCCATGTGAACTCCAAAGCTTTAAATTAAGGTGTCTTATGGGTTTATTCTGAGAAGTGTAAACATTTTAAAAATAAAGAAATATTTTTCTCTCTGTCTTCACAGATTAGTGTTTGTTTAACCTCCAATCTTTTATTTTTTATTATTTTCATTTTTCTTTTTTTCTAAGTACTGTTCCATGTATTTTCCTGGCTTTCCAAAATTAACTCTTGGCATGCCAGCCCCAAAATTCCCAGTCAAACCACTTGTGCCTGTCTTCAGACAGCAGAGTTGTCATTTTAGAAATTTGTGACTCAATTCGCTGAAAAAAAAATTCTTTACTTGCCAACTCCTATGCACATCTATTTATTTTTTCCATCTGTTTAGCATATATTGGCCAGGAGACAAGTTTCTGGTACTTTGCACACTTTAAACATTGCTGACTTTGAAGTGAAACTGAAAGGGAACCACATTATAATGATTATTTTTGAGGGCAATATTCAAAAATTGTTATTATTCGTGCAGATACGTAAGATATGTATGCATGTGCATGCTTGTCACTCTCATATATATAAATATATACGTGTGTGTGTACATATATGGATTTAAATAATAATAATAATAATAACCCTCAGGTTATTCCTTTATATGCCACGGCTTCAAAAAAAATTTTGGTGGAAAAGAAGAAATGAAAATGATTCCATTTTTATCCTTCAGTAATGAATCCCCCAAATTACCATAAGCCTTGTTCTTTAAGTTCAGGCTAATGAGTCCCATTTTATTCATATTTTTTTGAACGACTGCCTTTATGTTTGATAGTCTCCCTTTGTTTATTCATCACCAAAGTCTATATAATTTCCTGCGTTGTCCCACGTTTATTTACAATCTCTCCAGCAATATTTATTTAGGGTAAAAGACCACCTTGGCAGGAGAGGAGGAGAGCAGCTCTCCTGCATTCCTCTGCCTCTCCCGTCCCATCTCAGCCCATGGAGCTCTTTTGACAGACAGCACGAAAAAAAAAATCTGCATAAGGAAAAGTAACTGACAGCTGGGGTCAGACTCTCTCTGTTTAATGACACTGCCAGTTACACATTTTGAATTGTTTAAATATGAGTCTACAGCTTCAACGATCATCATCTCACTGGTTCCACTTTTCATACCCAACAGCCAGGAAAGTGACACGTAATTACACACTTACTGATGGTATCGCCGGGGCCGATAATTAAAACTGCCACGGGAGGATTGCTATTGCGAGGCTACAGCTGGGATGTTGTCAAGAGGTAGAAACTCCAGCAGCTTTTAACGCTATCTTCTTACAGGTGGACCACGGTGAAGGAATAGAAAGGCCTCAGCACATCATTCACAATGTCTCGCACAAATGAAGAAAATCTATTAACAATCCAATAAGTGAAATACAAACACGCTGACCCAAGGGTTAAACTGTCTGCCTGGACGCTGCCGTGCTGCATTGTTCTTTTTTTCTTTTTTTTTTCTTTTTTTTCTTTGTTTTTTTTTTTTTTTTTTTCCTTTTCGGATGTGTTTACAGAAAAAAAAAATAATAAAAAAAATAAAACAAAACCAAACCCGAACCCTGGTGGAATATTTTTGCCACCTTTGGTAGCACAAAGGGATGTTGGGTGGGCAGCACAGGAACGAGCCCTGTTTACTTCTGATGAGTAACTGAGCTCAGGGACAAGGCACGAACGAGCTGCCAAAGATAAACATGGGAGAAAGCACGGAAAGAGCTCGTTTTGCACGGTAGATTCTCTTAAATAGAGGCTTGTATCCTGCCTTGGCAAAAACACAGCCAAGGAATGATGGGCTGGCAAGGCAAGGCTGGAGAAATCAACACAGCCAAGGGAATGGAGCACTCAATGGACAGCCCAAACTTGGGCAAGGTTTGCCATTGCTTTGATTCTTCACTCTTGACAAACCACCCCTCATTTTCCTCTGCTTCTCCTGTGGTGAATAGAGATTAAAATATGAGCAAATTATGAGGGAATTACCCTCTGCATAGTCCTTGGTGGTGGCTTTATTTCAGATTTTCCCAGCGCACTTACCGAGCTTTATGGAAACAAGGTCAGAGCAGGAACGCAGGTGACAGCCTGACCTTGCAGGGCTGGGGAGCACTGCCAGCACCAGCTCCACTGGCACTTGGCTCATGTCAGACCCCTCACACACAGCCATGGACAGCTGGGAATTCCCTGGGACCTCGGCTCTGAGCCATCCTGGGTTGAGGTGAAGCGTTTTGGCACAAGAGCAGCTCCACGTTCGCAGGTTTGATCCCCAGCTGCTAAACTCGACCATCTCCAGAGCTCCAGCTGGGCTGTGGCCAAGGCAGCCTCGTCTCCAGGCTTCCCACTCAGCCCCTGTGGCTCCAGAGGAGATGTGTGCTACCACCTGCCATCCACGGGCAGCTCCTTCGTGCTCTCCTGGCACTCTGCACGTGTTCTTTCCTCCTGCTCCCAGCCACGTCCCCTTCCTGCCTGCATGAAATGTCCCCAGCGCTCTCAGAAGCAATAATAACAAGGACAGGTATCTCCAGGCAGCCCTAACAGGCCTCTCCCAGCTGGCCTTGGTGAATTTATGGATGCAGACAAAGCCTAGAGGAGGAGGCAGAGAGTCACAAGGATGAATCCTCAAACACCAGAGGAGTCAGGCAGGTAAGAATCCCAGAATCACTGAGGTTGGAAAAGACCTTTGAGATCATCAAACCCAAGCTGTGCCTGATCCACCCCCTTGTCCCCAGCCCAGAGCACTGAGTGCCACCTCCATCCTTCTGGGACACCTCCAGGGGTGGGGACCCCAAACCTCCCTGGGCAGCCCCTGCCAAAGCCTGACAATCCTTGCCATGATGAAATTCTTCCTGGTGTCCAGCCCCCAGCTCCCCTGGTGCATCCTCAGGCCATTTCCTCTCCTCCTTGGTCTTCTTCTTTCCCTCTCTGCAGCCATTTCTGCACAGAAATTCCACGTGCTCCTACTGCAGCATGTTGCATAATAAAAAGAAAAAAAATCCCAAACAACTTCTTCTTCTGAATTGCTGCTAAATTATCACTTTTTTTCCCTTCTTTTTATGCCAGTCCTGAAGGTCTTGTCCTCATCCCAATGTGCCAATCTTATTGCCTGCATCTAAATGGTGTTTCTTGACCCTTGCTGTGCTCAAAACTGTTTGCCTAAAATCTAGGTGTCCTTCACCATTTATTTGCCATCTTACTCTAAAGTCAAGTACACAATCTTTCTAAGACTTTGGAAATTAAGATCTTGAAAGCACCCATTTAATTTCCCCGAGCTGATTTATTTTTTAAGCATCAGCGTTGTATATTTAATTATGGGAACTTATAAAATATTTCTACTGAAACGTTTGCTGGGAATTTCTAAGTTTCAGGCCACTTTGGGTATTTTGGAAAATTAGATTAGTAAAGAACCTTGAACAATTTAAGTGCTATAAAACATATTTAACCAGAAATTATGACAGAACTAAGCCCAGTTCTCTGTGATTTGAGTATTTGCCAGTGAAATAGACACACAAGTCCTGCTGTTATTAATGTTGAGTGCTGCAAAGTAGTGAAATCAACATTAATATTTTTTTGTAGACATTGTCTCTCTGTTTCTGAATTTCAGTTTCTTCCTTAATGCTCAGTAAACTATTATAATAACATATTAAAATTATTTTAAGGAATATATATTACCTTCCTTCATTGAACACTCACATCTATGATAAACAAATATATAAATACAAATACTATCTAATTAGGATTTTTCACTGCCATAGACAAGGCAATACCCTAAAACAACCAGACATGCAGCAGTCAAATCATCTATATTTGAATATATTTATATTTACTTACAACACTTCTTTTTTCCGGGAAATTTAGCACCTGAAACTCAATTCTGTTGAGATGAAAGGATGATTTACAACCACCTTAAGCAGCACATCACTTCACTCTGCAGCACCTTCCCCAACACAACAAAGTTACACTTTCCTGCTGCAAAAGTCCTCAGGTTTTTGTTTTTTTTTTTTATTTCAAACAAATATTTGATATCCAACTTGTGTTGGCTGCAGATAAATGTTATTCTGCAGGGTAAATGTTATTCTGTGGGATAAATGGGGCAGAGTTCCCACTCTGCAAGGACAGGGAGGCACCTGATGCTTTCACACCTGCAGGTAACAGTGAAATGTTGGAATGCACAACATGAATGTGGATCCTGGACCAATCCAGGGATCACTGAATCTTCCCCAGCCCCACCAAGTGTTTTAGCATCCTCACCTGGTCCAAAGGACACCATCAAACCTTGGTTTCACAGGATCGTGGAATTACAGGATGGTTTGGGTTGGAAGGACCTGAAAACCCATCCCATTTCATTCCCCCACATTCCCCTGGACCAGGCTGCTCCAAGCCCTGTCCAGCGTGCCCTGATGGGGCAGCCACACCTTCAGAGGGAAGAATTCCTTCTCAATATCCCATCTAACCCTGGCCTCTGGCAGTTTAAATCCATTCCCATCCAACCCTGCCCTCCCTGCCCAAAACCACCCTGGACTTTCAAAGGAGCAGGATTGCATTCACAAAAATCCCAGGCTGCTTGCACTGCATATGGAAAAATGTCATCAGGTGGGATCTCCCTGTGCTGGAAGAGTCTGAGAATAAAGAGATGGTTGCTCTGGATGGCACCAGAGCACTCCTGGAAGAGGTAAAATTGAACACCATCACCCCTGTTCTTCATCACTGCCACTTCACAGACTGTACCTAAAAAATGACACCAGGGAAACAGCTCAGATTGAGTTTCCCAGTCTGGAATGCACCTAATTCACACTAGAATGAGCAATGACAGTGGTGACTCATTTTGTGTAAGGTACCAGTGCATCTGGAGAGGTGGCACCGTGCAAACACAACAAGGGACAGGCACAGCCACTGCAGCACCCCTGCCTGTGCTGCCAAAGGAAGTCTGGAAAGAGCCTAAATCACTGCAGCAAGAAGAGATAGAAGGGAAGGGAGGTGAGGGAAGGAGGGAAGAAAGAAGTACTAATCAGATGTGGATAGAGTCTATGATAATCAATGATTAACTCTGATGAATAAGATTTGAAAAAATACTAGTAAGATTTTTAATTGCAAATGTTAAGGTAGTGAAAGCAAAACTATTCCAAATGGATAATTTACAGTACTCCCGAACAGTGAAATGTGAAAACTGATGGAAATGCAATTGTTGGAAACAAAATAGAGCTACGACAGATGAGAAAAAAATAATTTTGGAGGAATGAGAAATCTGTGGGAAAAGAGGCTACAGTGTATGGACAGAGATACCATGGAAAGGTCAGGCCTTCACCAGAGCAAACCAACAGAGCACTGCAGGAATGGAGCTGCCTTGGAGCAGGGCCACTTCATAGATCCTGATGACCTCAGCCTAAACATCACTCAAATATGAGTCCTGAACCACACACATTCAATAATCTCCACAATTTCGGGGTGAAGGAGGCATGCAGCACCAAAAAAGAGACAATTTTTCTTCCAGTTGGATTGAATTGGCAGAGCTGTGCAAGCATTGCTGGGTGAATTCCCACCCACACCTGTGCCAACACACCTTCACACACCTTTACACACCTTCACACATCTTTATACAACTTTATACACCTTTATACACCTTTATACACCTTCACACACCTTTACACACCTTCACACACCTTCACCCCAAACTGGTAACATCCAGAGCTCTCCCAGCCTGGAGCCTTTGGAGCAGCTTTGGCAGCCATGGAAGCTCTCATGGAAGCAAGGCAGGGACACTGAAAGGTCCCAAATCCAATTTTCACCTGTGAATTGAGCCTCAGCTCATACCTGGCTCTGCAGAAGTGAAGGATGACACAGTGCCCCGTGTGCCACCAGGGCTGGGCCACCTCCCACTGCCAGTGTCCTGCTCACTGCATGAGCCTGGGACTGAGCTGGGACTAACTGGGGGCCAAGAGGAGCCATATCCCATCCTGACACTGGGCTCAGCACTTCCCAAAAACCCCACACAGCTTTCAGGTGCCACTTCAAATCCATCCTAAAACTCCCACCTGTGTTTGGGAGGTGCCCATCCAAGACCAGGCTCTGGAAACTCAGATTTAGAGACACAACCCAGCATGGACCTGTGTAAATGTGTTGATCCTGGGGTAAGTTGGAGGCTGTTTGATGGGTGCCTCAAGGATTAGGGAACATCTGCACTTTTGTGAGGGTTTATTTCTGACCCTGTGCAAGTGCTGAAAACTCAGCTTATTTCCTGCTTTCTTAAAATAAAAAATATTCTCCAGCTTGTCCATGGAGCTCAGAGGATGAGCAATAATAAACACACGCTCACCCTTCAGTCCATAAATATTGGCTCCTTCCCAATCCCTGGTGTACAGATGGACCTCAAAAAGAGCAGGTAATTCTGCTCTGCTGTCATCTGTATCATATCCACCCTGTGCCAAACCTTGCAGCAGCACGAGAGGATATTTTATTAGCTGATAAGCTGGACTGCTATTCACTGAGGAAGAAGATTATCAAACAAATTACACTGAGAACCAATAATAGGGGAAAGGTTAATGATTTCTGTAAGCCACCAAATTCACCCGCCCCTGTAGTTTGCTATGAAAATTAGGGTTTCTTCATGCTGAGCTTATGGGAACACTTTACCCATATTTCAACCCTTCTTCCCTCTGAGATCTTTGGCATCACTGCTTTCTTGCTGGAGAATTTACATTAAGGACAATTATAAAACAAAAATATACCACCATTCAGGAAAATATACAACTTCTTATCAGAGGGATGTGGATGTTCTTCTTGCCAGTCTACAGACATGGAGATTAAATTTCAGAGAGAGATTTATTTTGTGCTATTGTCCTGTTATTCACCAGAGGATTGTGCAATGCAAGTAATCTGATCAGAATAATGCATAGGGACATATTTCAGAAAACCAATAATTGTGGTAACGTTGAGCTCTGCTAGGTGCCAAAATAAAGTCCAAAATCACTCTCCCTCTTTTCCACAATTCCTTAATCATGGCATCATAATGTGCTGCTCTGTTGTCCATTAAAGCCACAAGCTTGAAGTAATCAATGCTGGACATTTGGAGATTTATTGTAATTTTAGATCTACAGCACTTTTGCTGGCTGAAAAGCAAAATTATAGTTTATAGGTGTGCCATATCTTACATTTTACAGCTTTTACTTCTCTAAGCCAGCTTGGTGTGGGTTTTTCTTCTTGGCTTGAGGTTTTTTTTCCTTTCCACCTGAGTGCTGCAGGCTTTTTTATGATGTTAGGAAGCAGTTAAGGCAAACAACAGAAAAAATTACTAAAACTGACTGTATTTAAATTCTGTTTACTTCCTTAACCTTTTGACTTACCTATACAAAAAGTAATCTTTCATAAACAAGTCCCAAACAAAATCATTGCCTATTTTACTTTCCTTAAACCCTTGTGGAATAAGCAGAAATTGTAACAAGATCCTTTTGACCGTTTTTTATTCCGCTCATATTTGCAATGATTTTATAACTGATGCTTGCTTTGCCTCTCCACATTATCACAATCAGTGCATCCTGGGATTAAAAACCATTTAGGGCCCAACTCTTAAAGAAACTCCCCACACAGCAGTATAATGAACACTGTTCCTTTTTATTGTTGCTGGCTTTATTGATATGCCAAAGGCGCTGCTAAGCTCAGTTCTCCCTCTAAAAACAAAGGGCTGACCCATTTCCCTTCATGGCTCTGGTACAGAGACAGCACAAAAGCTTTGGGGAAGGTAACCCTGAGACCCTACACGGTCAGAGTGGGGCTGGGTCAAATGTTTCACGTGTCTCAAGACAAATGTTTATGAGTTTTCTTTCATTTTCAAGAATGTGGCAGCACAGATCATCAGGAAATCATAAAAGATTTGGGTTGGAAGGGACCTTCAAAGGTCATCCAGCCCAGCCCCTCTGTGATGAGCAGGGACATCTTCCACCAGCCCAGGCTGCTTGGGTTTTTTGAATGAATTCATCATTTCCTAATCAGTTGTTTGAGGGGTAGAGGGGCAAGGCAATTAGCCATCATCCTTAGGAGTCCATCCACATCCTGATTCCAGGACATTTGGTGGCATCCCCCTGCTCCTGCTCCATCCCTGATGCTGCAGGTGAGGTCCTTCAACTCACCACCAGGAAACCATCCAAGTTCAGAAGGATTACCTCACTGCTCTGAATTCAAGTGATTACAACAAACTGCTAAAGGTATTCCAAATAATAATGGATTCACCAGGTGCTTGCACAGAATGAGCTTAATCCTGTCTTGGATGTTCATGTGACCTGGACACCAAAATGGGGCTCACCTGAGTGGATCCTCTGGAACTCAGTTTCATGGACGTGCCAAGATCTGCTCATCATGGAGCACAGCAAAAATTAGTTCCAATGTTTTATTTAATATTGTGTAACCATGCAGCCCCTCACTTCTTACAGCACCTTTCAGCCAAGTGCAGCTCAAATCCATACAAATGAGGATTCTTTAACCACTGCTGCAATATTAGAATTCCTGTGAAATACAGCACTGCTGGCACAGAAAATAAATATGTGAGTCCCTGTTAGGAAACAGAGTGCATAAGTTTGATTAATGTATTTTAGACAGGTGAATTATGACTTAGCCCCATTGAAATGTGACCAGACACTTTGAAACTCTCACTGGATCCCATTTGAGAGCACAAATGGTGACGTTTTACATTTCCTGGGAAAGACAGGCACCCCAGCAGCAAAGTTACTGGGAAAATCTGTTACCCAGTGACCAACAAATGCCATTCCCTGCAGCAACTCCTATTTCTGTGGAAGGCCCCACTTCCATAACCCCCCTGGCACAGTGCCAGTTAGTTTTCATGGAAGGAAAAGGTCTCAGCTCAAGTAACACATCTCCCAAGCCAGCAGGAACAGAACTAGAAACTCTGTAATTGGAGAACCTAGAAAGAAAAATTCCTCAGTAATTGCCTGTGCAAGGGCTGAAATGGGAATGCTGTGTGTCACAAGACAAGGATATCAAAAGATCCCAGAATCACTGAGGTTGGAAAAGACCTCCAGGATCATTGAGTGCAACCTGTGACTGATCCCCACCCTGTCACCCAGCCCAGAGCACTGAGTCCAGTCATCCCTTGGACACCTCCAGGGAGGGGGACTCCACCACCTCCCTGGGCAGCCCATTCCAATTCCTGACCACCCTTTCCATGAAGGAATTCTTCCTGATGTCCAACTTGAACTGGTGCTGTTTGAAGCCGTTTCCTCTTGTCCTGTTGTTCCCTGGGAGAGGAGGCTGAACCCCAACTTCTCCTGTCAGGTAGAATCGATCCAGATAAAAACCAATTGTCACAGAAGGGATGCAAAAAAGCCTCCAAAAACAAAGCCATGAGGTGTTTAGTATTCCCAGAGCGACCCACAGGCTCTGATCTCCCACTCCTGCAGGGAGGGGGAATGTGGCCATTGATTTCCATGAGTGCAGGATCAAGACCATAATGCTCGTAGCAGCCATACACATCAGTGTAAACCTATTTGTAACAGAACCTAAGGGCACATTTCATGCATGGCTGGGAGGAAAACCCACTCACAATGGAGGGCAGGAGTGTTCATGGAGAATTTATACTACAAAAGAAAAAGGAAAAACTTTCCTCTATGCCTCTATGTGAATTCATCAATTTAACTTACACTTAAATGGAAAATCGCTATACAGAGACCATAAAAACGTATTATGTTACCAATTGAATGGTTTACACTGCTGGCAAGCTCAGGGAAAACGTACCTTTTCACTATCCCCAGCCTGAGTGAAGCACATTATGAAGGATCCCATATATATCCTTAACTTTTGTACATGGCAATTCTCTTCACATGTGCTCTCCTTACCCTAAATCAAGTGAGTGATGAGAAGAAGGATGAGCGCAGGTAGAGAAAGGAAGGAGATGTAAAGAGAAAGAAAAGTGGAGAAGGAAAATAAAGAGAAAATAAAGTTAGGGATGAGGAAGAGACAGAAATGGAAAATAGAGCAAGAAAAGGGCAAGGTGTTTCTCAGGAGTCCAGGGTAACAAATGCATCTCAATAAAGGCAGGCTGCTCTAAAAGGAAAACAATTCACACATCTCACCTTCCTCACGTATATTCTAGTTGCACATGCCAGGAGGCAGGAGGGCAGGAAGAGACCAGAAAACAGGGAAAAGAAGCCATGGAGCTGGGCAGTAGCTTGGCTTAGCCAGCTGTTTTCTGCACTAAATCCATTGCTTAGTGCTAAAAGAGAGTATTTTATACTCATCTCCATTCTCCAACTGCCATAGACAACAGATGATGGTGCTGGGGGGTCAGAGCTCAGGAAATGCTGTGAGAAGGGACATTCCAAAGTCCTCCTGTCCTGCTGCTCCCCCATACATTTGCAGGGAGGCAAAGGAGGAGCTGTCTCAGTATGGCCATGCATCTTCAGAGGTCAGGTGTGGAAGACAGCTGTGGCTGGAGCAGCACACGGCACATCCAACAGTCCAAAACCCCAAATTTTCCACTCCCAGAAGTGCAGATAGAAATGGCTATAAAGCATTTCTGGGTGGTGGGGCCCTGGGACAGGGTGCCCAGAGAAGCTGTGGCTGGCACTGGATGCCTGGAGGGGTCCAAGGCCAGGTTGGACAGGGCTTGGAGAACCCTGGGATAATGGAAGGTGTCCCTGCATGAGCTTGAATTTCCCTTCCCACCCCTCAGTGATTCTGTGGTTTTATGCATGGACATACCTCTATGCAGGAGATTGTGAAAATGGAAGTTTGTCAAAATACTTTGTCATATTTAATTATTTTTACAAGCCGGTGTGCCACATCCCAAAGTTCAGCAGTGGGAACACTGACATGCAGCAGGGGAACAATCCCTGATCCATTTCTCTGCCACTCCCTGCTCAGTGGGATCTGGCACAAACAACACTCTGGATATTCCACTAACTCAGATTCCTGCCAAACCCCCTCAGAATTAAAATGCTGGTGACACATGGTGTCCCAACTAGACCCCACACTCAGGCAGTACAAACCTCAGCACAAAGATTTCCCAATCCCTGTCCCCTTGCTCACCAGTCAGGGGTCTGACCTCTCCAAAGTGTCAGATTTCAGTCCCCTCTAAAATTTTTTACAGCTCAGAAGTGCAAAGGGAGCAATGAAACTCTCACCTTTTAATGCTGAGCTCCCCAACGGGGCTGTTGGTCAGGGCAGGGGGGTCCTTACAAGGTTCTCTGCTTCGTGGTCCCCCTCCCTCCTCTTCCTCCCTCATTCCCATGTAAATATCCACTAGTGCAAAGAACAAACATTCCACCCTAAGCACAGGAAAAAAAAAAAATTAAGCATAGGAGATTTGGAAAGTGTCATTGTTTTTGTTCTAAATCCTTTGTGCAAAGTCTGATTGGTCTTTACTCGTGAACAACTCAAAAATTACTTTACTTTTTATTTCTCTTCTCGCTTCCTTCCCCCACAGAGTAGTTTGGTGAGTATTGAACAGTCCTGTCACAGGGATTACTGATGTTAATCAGGACCACACAGCCACATTACACAGAAGTTTTTCTAGGGACTATCCTAAGGAATATAAATTAACAGTGGAGATTGTTCTGGACTGCTGACTGCAGTGTTGGTTACTTTGTGTTAAGAAAACTGCACTGTGCAAATCCCAGGAGCTCCGAGAATGATGACAGGAATGATCAAAGGAAGGCTGGAAATCTATTTATTAATGAAATATAAAGAGATTGGTAGACAACAATTATACCTTAGAAGGAAGCCCATAAGAGAAGATGTGATGCAGTATAAAAAATACTGATCAGCACAGATGAGGCAGATCAAGAGCTTCAGACTCAAAGCACACAATCAATTAAACGCTCGCAAATTCAAAGCAGATGAAAAGAAATTTTGTGTTGCCCAACCTGAAACTCAGACAAATGAACATTGCTGGGATCTGCACGGCAGCAATATTCCAGATATTTATGTCTCATAAAGGAGCAGGATCACTGCTGACAAACTCTGCAAAGGGCATTACACAGCAATGCTTTGGCCGGATGCCCATGGCCAGCACTGTAACCAGGATGAGATTTAAAGGGGAGATAATTCCCCAAATCCAGGGGTTTTTTATGGCAGTGGTGGCCACGGCAGGACACGGAGCAGGGCGAGGTGAGCGAGGTGAGGTGCCCAGCGCTGATGGAGCATCTCAGACACATTTACTGTGCAGTCCCAGCCACGCATTTTATCAAACTCTGGCTGTCCCACAACGACCTGCTAAAATCACTTGCATAAAAACCAAAAAAACATTAATTGTGTGGGGAGCCCGTGCTCATAATTACACCCCAGCTGATGTCACTGACCCCAGAAGTGACGGTGTTGGTAAAAGGATGGCTCCGCATCGGGCTCTGCTCAACTCCAGCTGCCTGAAGAAGAGCCACATAAAAATGCTGTTAAAATAAACTTTGGTAGACAGAGACCTGGTGTAAACCAAGTGTAAACTCTGAGTGGATTTTTACTACAGACCCATAAACCTCGGAAAATAAAAGTTTGTGGAGGAAAGGGAGAGAGGCATCGATCATGGGGACGCCGGGCGCTCGCAGGGTTTGCAGGCACCGGCTCTGCCCTGCAAATCTCAGCTCCTTTTCCAAAGCTGTGCCTGCAAATGGCATTCCTGAAACTTCCTTACAGCCTCCTCTATCACAAAATTATTTCAGTGCTGGCTCCCTTCCAGTCCCAGGCCGCAGCAGCGAGGCAATTCCTTTCCTCCACTTCTTTTTCTCATGTCCCTCAGGAGAAGACACAGCTTTTGTTGGTTGTAGCACATCAAGATCCCAAAATTGCTCCTAATTGTAACATTTGTAATTACTTCTAGCTTTTAATTTTTATAATGACTCTTCATGGTTCTGTTGACCAGAGGGAAAATTTTAATCCCAAATGTACCCAACTGTCAAAATTGCCATTACACTTCAGGTTAAAAAAAGGCTTTTAAGAAGTCATAAAGTTTACTTATTGAAAATTAGAAATGAATATTTATTGTCAGGTTTCCATCAGAGATTGAAACCTTTCATTTAACACTGGCTGGAAGTGTAAATTATTCAAATGTTTACATTTGAATGCTGCTGGACTCTAATGATTCCATTTTCTGCAGTGTGCTAGTGGTAAGATAATGAAAAGCTTCATCAGAGGGTTAAGCAAACACCCAGCAGCAACTTTTCATGGCAGTGGAAAAGGTTCAATTCAGGCAGCCCTGTGCTCCTGCAGAAATCCTTGCAGCCTTCCAGCACCTGAAAGGAGCCACAAAGAAGCTGGAGAGAAATTTTACAAGGGGCTGGAATGCCAGGAAAAGGGGGAATGGCTTCCCTCTGCCAGAGGGCAGGGTTAGATGGGATATTGGGAAGGAATTCTTCCCCGTCAGGGTGGGGAGGTCCTGGCATGGTTTGGCCAGGAAAAGGGTGAAGCAGCCATAAAAGCAAGAGGCACACTTTGAGTTTGGTCATTTGAGAGGTTTTTTAAGGACATGAAGGTGTAGAATGGAGAAAGCAGTGAAGTTTGGAACTTTTTAGCGCCGGTGCTTTTAATTTTTTACATAATTTTATTTGAGAAGTAACAGAGAAGGTGACTCCATCACTGCTCTTCTCCAGGCAAACTCAGCCTCTCTCCTTGAGAAATCCCTGCTCAGAACCACCCTGGCACCAGCCAGGACCCAAAGGCAACACCAAACCCCAGGGAAGGCTGGAGGCCACCCCATCCCTTCTCCAGCCTGTCCCATCCCCACCCCAGCCCCTGGGAAATGCCCCAGCACAGCTCAGAGAGGACGAGCTGGGCTGGCTTGGGACACAGTTTTATTTTCTGCCTCAGCTGAGGTTTTCCTGAACTTCAGCCATGGCATTAGGTGGTTAATTTTTGCCCCTCTCCAGGGTTTTCATGGGATATCCTGTTCATGCATCCAGAGCCTACTGTACAGGTGATGGGAGTTCCTTGTGTTTAAAGAAAAAAACAAGAAACGCACGCACTCAAGGAGAAAAACGTTTTTTAACCGGTTAAGACAATTTTTTCTACCTCATAAAGAACCAAAAAGAGGCAAAAGCCCAATTTTCCCACCATTCCACCCTCAGTTCCAGCCCTCACCTGTGTCACTCCTGTTAGGCACAGTCCAAAGCTCTGCAGCTGCCCCTGTATTTTCTGCCAGTATAATTTTTTTAAATACACAAATATTATACTCCAGGGCATGTTTTGCTGGGCCAACAATACATGCCTCACTTTTATTGTGAGGCACAAGCCCTTCGGTTTCAGGTCTTTTGACCTCCCAAGAAATGTATTAATGACCCTATAAAGCTCTCTCTGGCACGTATTCATATTAATACAATATACTCCTTTGTTTTTTTATATTACATAATAAAAGGGAGGAGGGAGGGGGGGGGGAAAGACAGTTGTTTCAATATCCTTCCACCACAGAGCATAGTTCAGTGGGAAAATAAACCAAAAACAGGGATCTGAAGAAGGGTAGCTGACATTAAGCCCGATTTTAGGCTTATTTCTATTCCAGCTTATTTCTCTTGCTTTCAGTTGTGACTCTGCTCAATCCAAAATCCAGCTGCTGCTTTTGGATGGCTCCTGCCTGGGAGGAAGCAGCTCCTTCTGAGCAGCACCCAGGGTCAGCCATGGGTGAGCAGTTTTAGGGGAGCATTTTTAGGGAACAACTTTCCCTCCCTCCACTTGGGCCTCACCCCCAGGCACCACATTCCACCTGGAGCTGGGGAATGGCTCTGAAGGATTGGGGTGGAGCAAAGGGAAAGAGCTGAGCCTTTGATGAGTGCACGTTTGGTGCCTTAAAAAAATCAGCAGATTACAAAAATAATGGTGGAAGTAGCTTCTGCCACTGCTTCCTCGAATTATTTTTTATTCCCAGAGCGATTTAAATGAATTTACTGGAGGCTTAGTTCAGTCTCTGGGCTACTCCTTGGTGCTGTGAGAACACTGGAAGTAAGTTTGGCTTTGTGACACACACACGGAGTTCTGTCTCCACAGACATCCTCCAGTGCTCCAATCCTGATTTTTGATAGAATTAAAATCCCTATCAAAACCTCGTCTCTAATATTGCCATGCCATTACCTGTCCCTCATTAGCACAGTGGACATAAACATCTCTCACCCCTCACTGGTGGCACAGCAGCTCAGCTCTGAGCAAAGCCAGAGATGATTTACAGCCAGCTGATACAAACAGGGTGAGCTTTCACTCATTTTTCAATTAATCTAAATTCTTGATAAAAAATTAAATTGCAAACTCGAAGTGAGCACGCCAAAGGCTGTCCCAGACTTCTGAAGCAGATCACAGCACTCAAAAACCACAAAAACAAGCAGAATAATGATTTTTTTTTTTTTTTTTTTTTTTGCTGTTTAAAGACAAACCCACCCCAATTTGGACTTCAGTGTCCTCAGGACTGCTACAACATGGGAAAGAAGGGCAAATCTGGCCTTGCTCCTACTAAACTCTGGGAATTTTTCCTCCTACTTTGAAAGGAAAAACATCACAGTTCATAAAGCGTGGCCTTTGTGTTAACACAGAACTACTTTTTTCCTTCTAACACTTCCAAAAAAACACTTCAAAAGTTAATAGAAGAGATTTAGCCAACAGCTCTTTTGAAAGGAAGTCTCCAAGCTGAACTCCAAATTTTGATAAAGTGGAGAAAGTGTCACCCACAAAATAATAGAAAACACTCCACAAACCTCAAGAACTCTAAGAGAGCATTTTCCAACATTTTTAACTTCCTAGCAGCATCTTAGCTTTTGTTTATCTTTGATATTTAAGGCAAAATAGATGGGAATATTCATAATTAATAATGAGTAAACCAAGAGTTTAGTCTTTTTATTAATTTTTAAATTTAGAAAATTATTAAAAAACATGAAGCTGAAGTTATTTGGCAGGCGCCTTGTAATGCACATAAATAAATCTCTTTCAGCAAGTCCCCGAGGGTTTTAGGCAAAACTTTGTGAATGCCAAAGAGGAAATCTAAAAACAATTTCTGGCTTGGTAGTTGAGCCAAAAAATGGACATCAGGTCCAAAATATAGTATGAAATATTAGTTTTTGTGCTCAAGAATGAAGTGAGGGATGTTTTCAGCTCAGGACTGTCTAAGGAGCTTTCCAGTGAACCAGAGTAATCAAGATTTTAACCATTAACCATTTAACCATCAGCAAGAGCCTCACTTTAGGGATTTAATTGCAGCTCTTTGGAGGAATCATGGACAACAAGGGACACTGGGTTTTGGTTTTGTTTTTTTTTTTTTGTTTTTGTTTTGGTTAGCAAAACATTTTGTCAGAACTTTCCCAGCCGTTTTTAATTCAGGGCAATATGCAGAAAGGCATCAGTGGTCTAGAGAGGATTCAGCAGCAGCCTGGGTTGTGTTGATTCTCCATAGAGGATATCCAGCTCATTCCATTGGGATCCCAGTGACATCTTTAAATTCCTTCTCCAACGTGAACGAGTCACATCTCAGGGCAAGCTGAGAGAGCAGCTAGAAAACAGCTCTGTGCTGAATATCCCACAGAGCATTTGGAAATGGGGACAACTTTGGTGACAATCAGGCTTTGGAAATAAAAAATCTGAACCACTTGGTCTGGGGAAGGTGTCCCTGCCCGTGGCAGGGGTGGGAATGGGTGAGGTTGAAGGTCCCAACCCAAACCAGTGTGTGATTCTGTGACTCTGTGGTTCTTGATGCTCCAAACAAAGTCACCAGTGTGGGGTTGGGGACACTCCTGATCTGTTCTTCCTTTACCTCACCCAGGGAGCACATCAAGGACACACAGATTGAAATGTTCTCCAGGCTCCTCAGCTTATCCACCTTTTGCAAAAGACCAAACCTTTTCATGCAGGGTTGTAACATGTTTGTTCAAGCAGAGAAAAGCTTTGTGGGCTTTACAGCAAACGTGACACCAAAGGCTGATAGAAAATCCATGGGAGAGGAAGCTCCCCAAAGAAGGTTGCATTCTAAACACTGCATTGATCATGGAAAAGGTTATCCAGCCCTGGAATCCATTTCCCCAGGAAGTGGTGGAGTCACCATTACTGGAAGTGCTCCAAATGTGTGCCCATGTGGCACCTGAGGACAGGCTTTAGTGGTGACCATGGTGGTGCTGGCTGATGGCTGCACTCCATGATCTCAAAGGTCTTTTCCAACCTCACTGATTCTACAGGCAGCATTTTTAGTGAAGATTTGCTGCTTTGTCTCAGCTGATGGCAACCTTTAGTTACAAATTAACCAGAATTGGATCTCTTAACATGCTGCCACTTGAATTTCCACTCTGCTCCTACCAGTGCCCTCCCCTCCAGCCCAGTTATCCCAGCATGGGCACACAGGCAGTGAGGTGGGGAGCAGAAAGAATATGAGGCAGGAGGATTGCCAGAGCTCTAAGAATCATCTTCTACATAATTTTCAAAGATATTTGATCCAAAAAGCATCCAGTGAGTGAGCACAAAACCAGCAGATACCTTATGGAAAGTCTGCACTTGTGCTGCCATTTCTCCTGATGCAGAAGAGCAGAGGTTTCCTGCACACAAATATGAAAATGAAGAAATTTTACAGACCCCCAATTCTCCTCATTCTCCTTGCACAATAAACTCGAGTTGTGGAGGGACAGACTTGCAGGAATCACACCAGACTTTGGCTGTCTGCAGCATCTGTCCCTGCGAGGAAATTTGCATCTTCAAACAAAACATCAGCAGAATTGACAGATTCTTGTTTAAATAAGGTTTGTTCCAGCTTTGAGATTTCTAACTATTGTTATCAACAATACAAATGAGGGTTTATGGAAAGAGGATATATTAATTCCTTCCTTCCCCTGATTAAAAACATTGTATGGCTCGCTGCAAACGGGAGAGCTGTGATTTTGAAATTCCTGTAGACACCGCTGTTCTTTTATGCATCACGTCACTTCCCGGCTGCCTTTTGCTGAAAATGAATGTAACAAAATCAAATGCACCACCTAAAAATTCCACTGGAAATATTCCTTCCTCAGAGCTGGTTTGCAAGTGAGTGATTCTCGGGGAAAAACTGGGTGTAATTTTGAAAAGAGATCACACAGTTAAAACTGAAAATCCTCGCGGGGGTTTCTCTGTTAAAAGTTTAAAAATTTCCTGAGCATCTAAACCAGGAATATCCAATCTTGCTCTCATCTTCCCACCCCTGGAGTTAATCCCAAAGTTTAATCTCTCAGCATCCTGATTTGTTCAGTTTGCTGGGATTGGTCAAGCTTATTTCTGACAGGGCCATTGTGGGAGGATCTAGGGGACACAAATGAGCCCAGTGACACCCACATGACACATTCTCTGCACAGGAAAATTTGTCTGATGAGGAAAAGGAGCCACCAATGTTTTTTTTTTGTTAATGAACAAAATTCAATCATTTATTGAAACTCTTATAAAAAATCTGTTTATTCATAATGTCGTAGAATCACAGGATGCTTTGGGTGGGAAGGACATTAAAGCTCATTTTGTCCCAACCCCTGCCATGGGCAGAGACACCTTTCCCTAGAGCAGGTTACTCAGTTCTCCACCCAGCACTTCCAGGGATGGGGCATCCACAGCTTCTCTGTGCAACATCATTTACTCAGCTAAAAGCACCGAGTGTCTTACACTGACCTACAGAAAATTTTGGCTCTATGAGCTCTTCAATGAAAAATTAGTAAAGACTAAAAATGTCACTTCATGTTCTTCTTGTCCTGTGGGTTTCCACAAATATTTGGATGGAAAACGGCTTTTCTCTTTTCTTTTCTTTTCTTTTCTTTTCTTTTCTTTTCTTTTCTTTTCTTTTCTTTTCTTTTCTTTTCTTTTCTTTTCTTTTCTTTTCTTTTCTTTTCTTTTCTTTTCTTTTCTTTTCTTTTCTTTTCTTTTCTTTTCTTTTCTTCTTTCTTTCTTTCTTTCTTTCTTTCTTTCTTTCTTTCTTTCTTTCTTTCTTTCTTTCTTTCTTTCTTTCTTTCTTTCTTTCTTTCTTTCTTTCTTTCTTTCTTTCTTTCTTTCTTTTCCTTCCTTCCTTCCTTCCTTCCTTCCTTCCTTCCTTCCTTCCTTCCTTCCTTCCTTCCTTCCTTCCTTCCTTCCTTCCTTCCTTCCTTCCTTCCTTCCCTCATCTCTATGAACACAAGTTCAAAAATTCATTTTGATACAACTGGATACAGTTGGTTCTGAAGACTCTTGGCCAAAATTATCTGCTGCTCTCTCATTTAAGAAATGTGCCCTTCCTTCCATGAAGTATTTCCCAAGTTGTTTTTTTTTTAATAAAAAATTCTTTTTGTCCTTTTTCCTTAAAAAAAAAAAAAAAAAAAGGAAAAAAAAATCAAAGCACAGAAAATTACTAGAAAACAACAGAAAACATATGAAAAAAACAATCACCCAAGCTAGAGCTATCCCTGTCAGGAGGTTTTCCATAAATCCTAACTTCTCATCATCTGAAGATTTACTTCTTTAGCAGCAGATGGTGTGACCCTTATGCAATTAGTTAGCTCTGCTCTTAGAGAGATAGCGCTCTTCAAACCCAGTGTTGTTGCTGACAGAAACATTTTTAAAGCACTATGCAAACAAGACTACTTCCTTTAATTGCAGCATGCAAATGGGATGAAGAAGGATGGAAGGAGGTGAATATTAAGCACTCAGCCCTCCACAGCTCTGAGGTGGAGCCTCCACTTGCAGGGTGATGCAGGAAACAAAGAGCATCCTCTGAAAGTGGATTTATTAGGAAGGAATTGTTCCCTGGCAGGGTGGGCAGGGCTGGCACAGGGTGCCCAGATTTGCTGTGGCTGCCCCTGGATCCCTGGCAGTGCCCAAGGCCAGGCTGGACATTGGGGTTGGAGCTCCTGGGACAGTGGGAGGTGTCCCTGACATAGCAGGGGTGGCTCTGGGTGGGATTTGGGTTCCCTCCCAACCCAAACCAATCTGGGATTTTGTGAAAGCAGCAGCTTCCAAAGTGTCCCAGTGCAGGAATGCCACCCTTGCTGAGGGACACCTGGAGAAGCAGGAGCTGTGAAGGACCTGCAGGGGAGAGCAGCTGAGGTCACTTGGCTTGTCCAGAAGAGGAGATGAGGGCAGAGCTCATGGGGAAGCACAGGGACAGCTCTGATCTCTGCTCTGGGACAGGGACAGCAGCCAGCGAGTGCCTGGAGCTGGGCCAGGGCAGGGTTAGGTTGGATTTAGGAAAAGGTTCTTCCCCAGAGGGTGCTGGGCACTGCCCAGGCTCCCCAAGGAATGGTCCCAGCCCTGAGGCTGCCAGAGCTCCAGGAGTTTGGATCCCAGGGATGCCCAGGGTGGGATTTTGGGGTGTCTGTGCAGGGACAGGAGCTGGGCTGGATGATCCTCGTGGATCCCTTCCCATTCAGGATATCCCACAATTCTATGATCCCATACTCTTCTTCCAGTCGAACTCTACCCCAGGATGAGATGTCAGAGACCCAAACATCTCCCTGGATGCTGGAACAAGGGAAGGAGGACATAATGCCCTGCACCCACAGCTGTGTGCCTGCATGGAGAAGGTTTAAAGGCTTCAGGAGCTCTGGGATGCCCCAGCTCAGGGACAAGACACTTTTCCAGCCACTCCCACAGCCTCCCCATGAAGGGCTGCTCAGCAACAGGACTCGATGCCAAAGCAAAAAGGCTGAACGCTGCAGCCCCACATTCCTGATCACTAATACCTCGATGCATGTTTTTAAATTTATTAGATGCTGTAAAACAAATCATTAAGCAGGCAAGCGTTCCG